>NC_133449.1:72362555-72610055 GCF_048565385.1 Saimiri boliviensis | reverse complement strand
GCTTGACTCACAGCTGCCCACCCTGCAGAGGAACAGGGCTTGCCAAGAATATCCACATTGATTTATGGAGAAAAAAATCAGGAAACCATTCACCCCAGATAGCTTGGATTTGTGACAATATCAGTGTAAACTATTTCCATTTAGACAAAGAATTCCGAGTCTGTGGTGCTCCATCTTTTCCCGCCTTCGCCCCATCTAGCATTTCCAGCAACATTCAGGCCAGTGATTTTCAAACTTTGGAGTACCTGAAACTTTTTTGAGCTAATGACCATGCTCATTAGTACCTGGCCCCACTTGCAGAAATTGAAGTGACATTCTTAGGAAGGGGTCTTTTGCACTTAGAAAAACATGAATCAGAAATCAGGGAAATTTTGTAAGAATTAAGCTACAGGGCCGGGCACGGTGGCTCAAGCCTGTAATCCCAGCACTTTGGGAGTCCAAGGCGGGTGGATCACGAGGTCAAGACGTCAACATGGGGAAACCCCGTCTCTACTAAAAATACAAAAAATTAGCTGGGCATGGTGGCGCGTGCCTGTAATCCCAGCTACTCAGGAGGCTGACGCAGGAGAATTGCCTGAACCCAGGAGGCGGAGGTTGCGGTGAGCCGAGATCGTGCCATTGCACTCCAGCCTGGGTAACAAGAGTGAAACTCTTGTCTCAAAAAAAAAAAAAAAAAAAAAAAAAAAAAAAAAAATTAAGCTACAGACTAAATGATATTAATAAAAATCTTGGTATGTTTGTCCAAAAGGTTTCACTTAATTGAGAGTTTCCTAAGAGAATGAAGGCAGAGACTTTCCAGCCTGGGGACTCTTGGGACTCTTCGGGCTTACTCTACAAGGTCCAGCTGTGTCCCTTGAGAAAACTGGCTTTCTTCATTCTTGTGCCTAATTTTGCTCACAAAGGAACATGCTAACAGTCTCATCTGCTTCCAAAGGGCTTTATTTCAAACCCCTTTTGGAAAAGGAGTGCATTTTTCTGCCTTGGTTAATGCCATTTGGAGAACAAGAATGCATCTCAAACATGTTTATTGAGCTTTTAAAGTTCCTTGACTTTCTGCAGGCAGAGGCATGGTCTTCAGACCCTATGTTAATTAAGAAAGCTATATAGGAGGGCCGGGCGCGGTGGCTCAAGCCTGTAATCCCAGCACTTTGGGAGGCCGAGGCGGGTGGATCACGAGGTCAAGAGATCGAGACCATCCCGGTCAACATAGTGAAACCCCGTCTCTACTAAAAATACAAAAAATTAGCTGGGCATGGTGGCACATGCCTGTAATCCCAGCTACTCAGGAGGCTGAGGCAGGAGAATTGCCTGAACCCAGGAGGCGGAGGTTGCGATGAGCCGAGATCGTGCCATTGCACTCCAGCCTGGGTAACAAGAGCGAAACTCCGTCTCAAAAAAAAAAGAAAGCTATATAGGAAGCAATGACGGCAATGAGGACACGAGAAAGCTGTGATGGTCACCATTTATGAGTGTCTGTGAAGTGCCAGGCACTGTACCTTAAGCATTTGCCAGCATTCTCGCTTAATGCCAAGTAGGAATTATTATTGCCACTTTATAGATGAGGAGACTGAGACTTAAGAGGCAAAATAACAAGAACAAGGACTCAGAGCTAAGAAGTTATAGAGCCAGAATGGTGCTCAAGCATCTTCCTGGCTATACAACCCTTGCTTCACCAACACCCGTTGATGGCTCTTTGTGGTGGTCATCAAGCCCTGCCCTACTTCAAAGCCTTGATAGTTTAGGAGCCTGTCTTGACCCTACCCCTCATCACAGGCCTTGGGAAAAGCACTTGTCTTTTGTGTGCCTTAATTTAACTCAGGGAGTCAAGTGCCCCAAGCCTGGAGTAGTTGGCGTCCCAAGTGCCATTTGAAAAGTGCTTTGATATGAAGTGCCCACAAGGGCTTGCTCTTCTGTTTATAACAAACCATTTCCATGAAGAAAATTAAGTGCAAGCTCTGGGAGTGTGAATGGCGTGTTGGCCACAGGCATTTGGATCCAGAGGAGCTTGTCGCTGTTTTAGGATTTATCAGTTGAGCCCTTTTTCCCCTTGGTAGGCTTAGTTTTTGACCAGCAGGTGTACACTCTGGTCCCAGGCCCTGGATTTGCCTCAGAGCTTGACAAATGAGTCAGTGGAGTTTGTAAACTCCACTGGCAAGAAATGGAAAGAACGACAGTTACTAAGGCTAGCAGTGGTCCCTGGAATCCAAATGGCCCTTGAGAAGAATACTTGGGGAGGGGAAGCATTTGAATCACTTAAATCTCCTAAGAACTTGCCCTGTGTTTTGGGAACACTCTTGAGAATGGTGACTACATGAGCTAGCTCTCAGAGCAGCTGTCTTCAGAGGGGACAATCTAATAGGAGGCCGACTGCAAAGGCTAAAACATGCAAGTTACCACCTGGGAGACGGTAACAACGCTTCCATGCAGAACAGCTGTGTGTTACTTTAAAAGCAGCTAATTTCGCTATCTGAATTCAAGGATGTTTCCCAGATCTCCATGCTGTGAATAGCAGTGTTGTTTGAGATGGCCATTATTGCTTACATCCTCCTCAAGCCAGAAGCAGAGGAAGGAGCCTGGATCTGGTTCTCCTGTCTCACTGGGGCAAGAGGACATGATTAGTGGTTAGCCTATCTCTAAAACCCCTGGGGAGCAGAGTGTAGGAAGGAAGGAAGGAAGTTGTGTAGGATAAACAAAACAAAGCAAAATCCCAAAAAGCTGCTAGCAAGTACTTCAGATGTGGAAGAATCTGTAATTCACTACTCATGGGATAGTTGAGGGTTGGGACCTGGATTAAATGTTTTCACATGGAATGAGAATACTATGAACAAAGCAACTTAAGAGTGGGGCAACTGGCTTGGTTAAAGAGACCTGGAAACAGAGGCCTCTTACTGTTTCTGGATGTTTAGACACATCAAGGCCAATATATAAATTGTTTAAAAATGTATCTGTTCTCAGTCTTACAGGCAAAAAAAAAAAAAAAAAAGGAAAAATATATTTAGCAAGTTTTATCATAAGATCATTGCTAATTTGCCTTTAGACTCCCATGACAGGATTCAATAGGTTTGATGATCTCGTGGAAAATAATTCACTTAAAAAAAAAAATGTGGTGTAAAAGAAGTGAATATACTGATAAAAACTATGAAAGCCTCTCTTGAATAAGGCACTATTTTAGAGTAACTGGACTTGTTGCTGCATGGCAACCTTCACAGTTCAGTGCTTTTTGTTTGTTTTGTGTTTGTTTGTTTGTTTTGTTTTGTTTTGAGGCCGAGTGTTGCTCTGTAGCCCAGGCTGGAGTGCAGTGGTGTGATCTTGGCTCACTGCAAGCTCCGCCTCCCAGGTTCAAGCAATTCTCCTGCCTCAGCCTCCCAAGTAGCTGGGACTACAGGTTCGCACCACTGCACCCAGCTCACTTTGTTGCATTTTTAGTAGAGATGGGGTTTCACCATATTGGCCAGGCTGGTCTTGAACTCCTGACCTCAGGTGATCCATCGGCCTCGGCCTCCAAAAGTGCTGGGATTACAGGCGTGAGCCACCGCATCTGGCTCAATTCAATGTTTTTAAAATTAAGAAAAGATTTATGCTGGGCGCGGTGGCTCAAGCCTGTAATCCCAGCACTTTGGGAGGCCGAGGCAGGTGGATCACGAGGTCAGGAGATCGAGATCATCCTGGTCAACACGGTGAAACCCCGTCTCTACTAAAAATACAAAAAATTAGCTGGGCGTGGTGGTGCGTGCCTGTAATCCCAGCGACTCAGGAGGCTGAGGCAGGAGAATTGCCTGAGCCCAGGAGGCGGAGGTTGCGGTGAGCCGAGATCGTGCCATTGCACTCCAGCCTGGGCAACAAGAGCGAAACTCCGTCTCAAAAAAAAAAAAAAAGAAAAGAAAAGAAAAGAAAAGATTTATTAGGGCTCACCAAACCTCCAAGATTGTTTTTTTTTTTTTTTTTTTTTTTTTTGAGACGGAGTTTCGCTCTTGTTGCCCAGGCTGGAGTGCAATGGCGCGATCTCGGCTCACCGCAACCTCCGCCTCCTGGGCTCAGGCAATTCTCCTGCCTCAGCCTCCTGAGTCGCTGGGATTACAGGCACGCACCACCACGCCCAGCTAATTTTTTGTATTTTTAGTAGAGACGGGGTTTCACCGTGTTGACCAGGATGATCTCGATCTCCTGACCTCGTGATCCACCTGCCTCGGCCTCCCAAAGTGCTGGGATTACAGGCTTGAGCCACCGCGCCCGGCTTTTTTTGATATCTTAATGGTCGTTTAGATGGAACCAAACAAACACCTTTAAAAAGTGGGAGTGGCGGGCATTTTAGCAGGCTGCTGAATTATCTCAATATCAAGTGCGCCAAGGATTACTAAACCAAATGGTATGCCGTTAGTTGGAAGTGTTAGCCTTGTGCAGCTGTTCTTGTGAGGGGTTTGGGGGCCAGCTCCCGTGGGAGCCGGTTTTTTGTTTTGTTTTGTTTTGTTTTTTTGCAGGTTTTATACATGTGTATGTGTTAAATTAGTTTGGAGCAGATCTGTCAGGTTTAACTTGGCAATGACTTTTTAAAAATCAGTTCATGACAATGTTAGTTTCAGTTTGCACAAAGTAAGCACATTTGAAACTTCGTATGTATTAAATTGATTTTGTAGGAGAGAAATCTTTTTTTTCCTCACTGGATAGCATATTTTATCTTGTGTTAGTTACAGCCATTTGATCATAAAGCTTACATGTAAGGGGGACCTGTTGTTTAAAGATTTCAAGTTGCATTTTCTTTCTTTTTCTTTTTTTTTTTTTTGAGACCGAGTTTCGCTCTTGTTACCCAGGCCGGAGTACAATGGCGCGATCTCGGTTCACCGCAACGTCCGCCTCCTGGGTTCAGGCAATTCTCCTGCCTCAGCCTCCTGAGTAGCTGGGATTACAGGCACGTGCCACCATGCCCAGCTAATTTTTTTGTATTTTTAGTAGAGACAAGGTTTCACCGTGTTGACCAGGATGGTCTCGATCTCTCGACCTCGTGATCCACCCGCCTCGGCCTCCCAAAGTGCTGGGATTACAGGCTTGAGCCACCACGCCCGGCCCCTCCTTCCCTTTTTAAAGTAGCCCTCCACTGGGCTTGGTGGCTCATGCCTATGATCCCAGCACTTTGGGAGGCTAAGGTGGGTGGATCACCTGAGGTCAGGAGTTCAAGACCAGCCTGACCAACATGATGAAATCCTGTCTCTACAAAAAATTAGCCGGGTCTGGTGGCGCACACCTGTAGTTCCAGTGATTACTCCAGAGACTGAGGCAGGGAAATCGCTTGAACCCAGGAGGCGAAAGTTGCAATGAGCCAAGGTTGCGCCACTGCGCTCCAGCCTGGGCAGCAAGAGCGAAACATTGTCTTTTTTTTTTTTTTTTTTTTTTTTTTTTTTTTTTTTTTGAGACGGAGTTTCGCTCTTGTTACCCAGGCTGGAGTGCAATGGCGTGATCTCGGCTCACCGCAACCTCCGCCTCCTGGGTTCAGGCAATTCTCCTGCCTCAGCCTCCTGAGTAGCTGGGATTACAGGCAAGCGCCACCATGCCCAGCTACTTTTTTGTGTTTTTAGTAGAGACGGGGTTTCACCATGTTGACCAGGATGGTCTCGATCTCTCGACCTCGTGATCCCCCCACCTCGGCCTCTTAAGTAATTTTTTTTTTTTTTTAAAAGACAGAAGGGCCGGGCGCGGTGGCTCAAGCCTGTAATCCCAGCACTTTGGGAGGCCGAGGCGGGTGGATCACGAGGTCGAGAGATTGAGACCATCCGGGTCAACATGGTGAAACCCCGTCTCTACTAAAAATACAAAAAATTAGCTGGGCATGGTGGCGCATGACTGTAATCCCAGCTACTCGGGAGGCTGAGGCAGGAGAATTGCCGGAACCCAGGAGGCGGAGGTTGCGGTGAGCCGAGATCGCGCCATTGCACTCCAGCCTGGGCAACAAGAGCGAAACTCCGTCACAAAAAAAAAAAAAAAAAAAAAAAAAAAAAAAAAAAAAAAAAAATTACTTGTATTTGCATGAAAGTCACTGAGTTTCAAATTTGAAGTTAAGTGTTCTTCAGAGTTCTAACATGAGTAAGAATACAGGGTAATGTATTCTGTGAGTCCCAGCTAGATGTCCTATATCCCAAGTGTCCAAAGAGTTAGGAAAATGCTGCAGAAACCTTCCCTGTAGCATATTAAAGTCTCAGAATGTCCTGCAGGAAGAAAACCCAGCTGACTTTATTCAGCGCAAGGAATCTTTCTGTTTCTCTGTGAGTGAGAGTGTGTGTGTGTGTGTGTGTGTGTGTGTGTGTGTATCTGGCTGGTTTTTTTCCTCTCTCTCCCCCTCCTTTACTTCCTCTGTATCCCTCTCTCTCCCTCCCTCTTCTTCTCTGTCCCTCTTTCCCTTTTCTTTTTTCTTTCTCCCCCACTCTCTCTCCCTCCCTCTCCCTGTCCACTTTTTTTTTTTTTTTTTTTTTTTTTTTTTTTTTTTTTTTGAGACGGAGTTTTACTCTTGTTACCCAGGCTGGAGTGCAATGGCACGATCTCAGCTCACCGCAACCTCCGCCTCCTGGGTTCAGGCAATTCTCCTGCCTCAGCCTCCTGAGTAGCTGGGATTACAGGCACGTGCCACCATGCCCAGCTAATTTTTTGTATTGTTAGTAGAGACGGGGTTTCACCATGTTGACCAGGATGGTCTCGATCTCTTGACCTTGTGATCCACCTGCCTCGGCCTCCCAAAGTGCTGGGATTACAGGCTTGAGCCACCGCGCCCGGCCCCCTGTCCACTTTTTTTACCTCCCCTCCCACTCCTCTCTCTCTCCCCATCTTCCTCACATCCTCCCTCTGTGGGCCCACCACCTATTAGTACTACACAAAGTACATTCTGGGAAATCCTGGTCCTAGCCAGTAGGACAGCTGTTGTAGCTATAGTGAAATTTCACATTTCTGGGCCCTGCCTGCTTCTCCCTTTGTCAACAACAGGTTTCCAGGTGCTAGGAATTATTATCACTCACACTCCCTTTCTCAAGGGTTCACTCTCTTTAGAACTGATTCAAGGATTATAGATGTTTTTAATACACAGAAAAAGCTGTAGAATGCCAAACAGCAGTACATAGGAGAGAAGACTAAAACTGTAACTGTTAAATACGTTAGATTAATGAATGCAAAGAAAATCTAGAAACTGGGAGGTTTCCTTGGGTCAGCTGTTCTCATATTGGTGCTGTATTAGTAGACATTGGTCATGACTTATGGCCACAAACCATCGTTTGAATTCTCTTATCATGATTAGGGATTTTTCTATATTACAAATCTTGCTTCCCTGAGGCAGAAGTCGGCAACTCACCCTGCAGCTTTCTTGTAGCAAAGATCTGCCCATTAGACACTCCCACTCCGGAAGCAAGTACCCAGAGGAATTGTTTCTTAGCCAGGGGTCACCAGAGGCCCGGGGTTTTGAAGCAGAGCTGGGCAAGGTGCCTGGTATTCAGTGCCCAGTGTCAGAGGTGTGAGTGGCAGAGACAATGTCCAGCAGGGAGGTGGCAGGAGTCGCTGCTGGAGGCCACAGCATGGCTGGGCCTTGGTCCTGACTGGGTGTCCTCCAACTGGACTCTGCAGCTCTCCCTCCTGTGATTCTGTGAACTCCTGCATATTCTCTACCAGTTTATTTCTGCTTAAATCATCCAGGGCAGGGTAGGCTTTGCTGCTTGCAGCTAAGACCCTGAGTAATATAGGTAAATCCTGACAGTACATGGCTAGGATGCAATTCTGTCTTAAGGAAACTGGTGCTTGGCAATGAAAGACACTGAATAGTTCCACACCATTTAGCTCAGCAATACAGAGTATGTTTATTCTCTCACGTGTCCAGGGCAAGAGCTCTATGTGCCACACGCAGCAGGGGCTCCGTGTTTATCAGGTTAATGTCGGCTTTCTCAAAAGAGAGGTGCCCTCCACCCAGTACAGTGAGATTCTGATTTAAGATTTCCATAGGAGCAGAAGGTGAAAAGAACAGACAATGTGCTCACCTAATTCCTGCCGAGTTGGTTTTTTCACCCTATGAATATGGTTAAGATTAATGAAATCCAGCCGGGCGCGGTGGCTCAAGCCTGTAATCCCAGCACTTTGGGAGGCCGAGGCGAGTGGATCACGAGGTCGAGAGATCGAGACCATCCTGGTTAACATGGTGAAACCCCGTCTCTACTAAAAGTGCAAAAAATTAGCTGGGCATGGTGGCACGTGCCTGTAATCCCAGCTACTCAGGAGGCTGAGGCAGGAGAATTGCCTGAGCCCAGGAGGCGGAGGTTGCGGTGAGCCGAGATTGCGCCATTGCACTCCAGCCTGGGTAACAAGGGCGAAACTCCGTCTCAAAAAAAAAAAAAAAAAAAAAAAAGATTAATGAAATCCCAAATAAACTTCCAGAAAAGACAAAAAAAAATTATAAATCATGATGAGGTAAAATAAATTCACACTAGGGTTTTCCCCTTTCTCAGAGGAGCTGAGGGTGGGGTGAGGAGGGGGCTGTTTGGATTGGGATTTTATTTGTGCCTTCTCTGAAATAAAGCAGAAATGTTAGACACCAAGAAAGCCACTCTGAAAAGTATTTTCCTTGATCTCAGGAGACTGGAATTATTTAATCAATCAACAAGTCCCAAGATCAAGGTGCCAGAAAAATAAAGAAATGTACTGCAAGGAGAAGTCCAAAAAAAATTTAAAATTAATTAAATAGGCCAGGCGCGGTGGCTCAAACCTATAATCCCAGCATTTTGGGAGGCTGAGGGAGGTGGATCACTTGATGCCATGAGTTCAAGACCAGCCTGGTCAACACGGTGAAAACCCGTCTCTACTAAAAATACAAAAATTAGCCAGTTATGGTGGTGTGCACCTGTAATCCCAGCTACTAGGGAAGCTGAGGCACGAGAATCACTTGAACCTGGGAGGTGAAGGTTGCAGTCAACCAAGATCACGACACTACACTCTAGCCAGGGTGACAGACAGACTCCATTTAAAAAATAATATTAATAAAATAAAAATTAAATAATCAACTAATCTTTCAAATTCATTACTTACTATGAGCTTAGCTCTCTGGTGGCTGCTGTAAAAAATGTTGAAGCAATATTTATTTTTTCTGGACCATTTGAGAGTAGCTTGAGACATCATGCTGTTACCTCTTAATACCTCAGTGTATATTTCCTAAGAACAAGGATATTCACTTACATGGCCACAGTACAGTTAACCAAATTCGGCAAATTTAACACGGGTACAATTTTATGTTCTACACTCCATATTCCAATTTTGTCTATTGTCTCAGTAGGGCCTCAAAGCATTTCCCCTATCCTTTGCAGACTCAAATCCGGCATCACATACATTTAGGTGTATTCCTCTTGTCACTCTGGAACAGTTCCTCGGCATTTTGTTTTTTATGACAGTGAAATGTTTGAAGAAGAGAAGTCAACTATTTTATAGCACAATTTGGGTTCCTGTGATGTTTTCTTGTGATGAGGTTCAGGTTAGGTAGCTCTGGCCACAAAACTGCATCATGATGTTGAATGATGTCCATCTGTTAATGCTCATTTTGATCACCTGGTCAATGTGTGGTCACATTTCTCCATTGCAGAGTTGCCATATTTCCCTCCTTGCAATTCATAAGCAGTTTGTAGGGTGATATACTGATATACTCTTGTCTTTTTTTTTTTTTTCGAGAAGGAGTCTTGCTCTGTCGCCCAGGCTGGAGTGCAGTGGTACGCTCTTGGCTCACTGCAACCTCTGCCTCCCGGGTTCAAATGATTCTCCTGCCTCAGCCTCCTGAGTAGCTGGGACTCCAGGCATGCACAACCATGCCCAACTAATTTTTGTATTTTTAGTAGAGATGGGGTTTCACCGTGTTGGCCAGGCTGGTCTCAAACCCCTGACCTCAGGCAATCCACCCACCTGTACCTCCCAAAGTGATGGGATTACAGGAGTGAGCCACTGTGCCCAACTGTATATTATTGTCTTTTAAGGGGCTGGGACATCCCAGCTACTCAGGAGGCTGAGGTAGGAGAATTGCTTGAACGGGGACCTGGGAGGCAGACATTGTGGTGAGCTGAGATCGGGACACTGCACTCTAGCCTGGGCTGTAGAGTGAGAGTTCATCTCAAAAGAAAAAAAAAAAAAAGGCATCTTCATGCTCAGCTTGAGAGTCAGCTGTAAGAAAAATAGCCAAGGAAGGTCGGGCGCGGTGGCTCACGCCTATAATCCCAGCACTTTGGGAGGCCGAGGTGGGTGGATCACGAGGTCAAGAGATCGAGACCATCTTGGTCAACAAGGTGAAACCCCGTCTCTACTAAAAATACAAAAATTAGCCGGGCGTGGTGGTGCACGCCTGTAGTCCCAGCTACTCGGGAGGCTGAGGCAGGAGAATTGCTTGAACCCAGGAGGTGGAGGTTGCGGTGAGCCGAGATCGTGCCATTGCACTCCAGCCTGGGTAACAACAGGGAAACTCCGTCTCAAAAAAAAAATAAATAAATAAATAAAAGAAAAATAGCTAAGGAGACACAGACTATGAGACTGCCTGGGCCTTAGGGCTCTCTGCAACATCAAGGTCTCAGGGTTTCACCCCATGCCCTGATCAAAAAACAAGGATGCAAGGCAGAATCTGCCCTGCTGCCGATTCACTGTGTGTCCCTGGGAAAACTACCAATCTTCTCTAAGTTTCCATTTTCTCATCTGTAAAATGAGGGTTTTTCTTGTTCTTTCAAGATGGAGTTTCCCTCTTATTGCCCAGACTGGAGTGCAATAGCATGATCTCAGCTCACTACAATGTCCGCCTCCTGGGTTCAAGTGATTCTCCTGCCTCAGTCTCCTGAGCAGTTGAGATTACAGGCATGGGCTATCATGCCTGGCTAATTTTTGTATTTTTAGTAGAGGCATGGTTTCTCCATGTTGGTCAGGCTTGTCTCGAACTCATGACCTCAGGTGATCCACCTGCCTTGGCCTCCCAAAGTGCTGTGATTACAAGCATGAGCCACCATGCCCAGCCAAAATGAGGGGTGTTGACCAGATTTGTAGTTCTCAGTCTGGGCTGTGCATTAGAATCAGTAGGGAAATTTTTTGAAAAATTCTAATTCCCGGACCCATCCCCAGACCACTTGAATCAGAACCCAGACATCAGAATTTTTCAAAAATTCCCCCAGATGATTCTGCTGTTAACCAAATGTGAGAATCATGGACCTAAATAATCTTAAATAATCTTCCTAGCTTTTAAGTTTCTGTGGGTCCATGAATGGAATATTCTGAGGAACTGAATTTTCTGATGAACTTAGAATTCACCACCAGACATTCCTTTTTGTTTCTATTCCTATTTTTGACAACTCTTCTACAGTGAAAAAGTTTAAATAATCTTGAAGTTCCTTCCTACCTTAAAGTTTCTATGACTACATCAGAAGGATATTTGGAGGAGCTAAGTTTTCGGGTGAATTTAGTACTCACTAACTTGCCACCAAAAATTCCTTTTCATTTTTATTTCTATTTCTATTTTTGAAAACTTCCCTAATGTGTGAAATTCCAACCTCCTTGTCTAGGGAAGCAGGGACAATAAATTCGTAACATGGGGCCACCATGTGCTCTCTTCCCTTGACAGGGCAGACATTACTAATTGATGAAGACACTGACCTCCAACTTGCCATAAAAATCCATCTCATAGCTGGGCACGGTGGCTCACGCCTATAATCCCAACACTTTGGGAGGCCGAGGCAGGTGGATCACCTGAGGTCAGGAGTTTGAGACCAGTCTGACCAATATGGTGAAACCTCGTCTCTATAAAAATAAAATAAAATAGAAAAGAAAGAAAAAAAATCCATCTCACATCTAGGCAGCCATGACCAATCAGTCAAAGCTGACACTTGAAATGAAACTGATTTGCCATTTTAGGTTTGGTGAATTTAGCTCAGTATTTCCTTCTTAATGGGGTATCTTTCGGGGGCCTCAAAGGCAAGATTCCAGGCAACCCTTCCTCCACTCCATCCTCTCCAAATGCACCGGGCTGTAAGACAGGTGGTGTGGGGGCTGTGCTGAATGTATACTGAGTTCAGATAAACTTTGGATATAAATAAAATATTCATAAAATATGTTTTGCTGCCATTTACTTCTTTTACTTAAATTTAATATAAAGAAGCCAGTTCTGGGGAAACAATATGGCAAGTAGAGTAGGAGCCCAGGTTCAAATCCTGATCCTGCCACTCACTAGTTGGCCCAGTTTGGACAACTTCCCTAAATTCTCCTCTCTGTGCCTCAGTCTTCTCATCTATAAAATGGGGACCGATAACAGTATATACCTCATAGGGTTATAGTGAGGTTTGAATAAAATGATAGCCCCAACACCCAAGGTCTGATGCACAAGGAACTCAACAAACCTTACTTATTTTCCTTGCTAATGATATACCTTGAGGACTTCATTAAGTGATTTATGGCAAATCAAAATTACATAGAATTTAAAAGTAGTAGAAGTCACAGTAATGGAGAGATAAGAGAAATACCTGTATTGTGACCCATTTGCCAGCCCTCGGGAGAGAACAAGTCTGCATCCACTCAAAGTGTCTGTATCACCCAAAGTGCGCTCACTGTCTGTATCCACCCAAAGTGAGTGCCTTGGCAGTGTGGTCTTAGGGCAGCCTCCACATCTGGGATGTGGCCATGTAAGCTTGAAGCACTTAGCAAGAGCTGTTGTGGCTCAAAGCGGGAGTTTGGCAAATTGGCAGGTGTGCTTCTGTTGTTGACTCCGCCATTGGAATTTGGGGATGGGGAGGAAGCTAGATGTCCTGCAATGTGTCGTAGAGTCCCAGACAACAAAGAACTGTCTCATGTGCCATGTAACTTTCAAATGTTCCCCTAGCCTAAACTCACTACAAATGTAAATCAACAATACTTAGAACACAATGATCCTGAAAATAACTTGAAAGAAGTTACTTGAAAAGCCTAGTAATTTAGACCATTCCATAGAGAGAAACCTTTTTTTTATGAGATGGAGTCCCATTCTGTCTCCCAGGCTGGAGTGCAGTGGCGAAATCCCAGCTCGCTGCAACCTCTGCCTCCCAGATTCAAATGATTCTCCTGCCTTAGTCTCCCCAAGTAGCTGGGATTACGTACAGGCATGCACCACCACACCAAGCTAATTTTGTATTTTTAGTAGAAATGAGGTTTCACCATGTTAGCCAGGCTGGTCTTGAACTCCTGACCTCAAGTGATCCACCCGCCTCAGCCTCCCAAAGTGCTGGGATTACAGGCATGGGCCACTGTGCCCAGCCCTCTTGAAGTTATTTTAAAATGTACAATTAGTTTATTATTAACTGTGGGCTGGGCATTGTGGCTCGTGCCTGTAATCCCAGCATTTTGGGAGGCCAAGGAGGGTGGATCACTTGAAGCCAGGAGCTCGAGACCAGCTGGGCCAACACAGTGAAACCTCACCTCTACTAAAAATACAAAAATCACCCAGGTGTGGTGGTACACACTTGTAGTCCCAGCTACTTGGGAGGCTGAAGCAGGAGAATCGCTTGAACTCAGGAGGCAGAGTTTCCAGTGAGCCGAGATCATGTCACTGCACTCCAGCCTGGGTGACAGAGTAAGACTTTGTCTCAAAAAAAAAAAAAAAAAATTATCATTGACTATGATGTGGCCTCTTTCAAATCCATCCTCATTGTCCTTTGTTTCTCACAGGATATAGCCCCCAAATTCATTTTAAGAGCTAGAGACTTGGCCGGGTGCGGTGGCTCAAGCCTGTAATCCCAGCACTTTGGGAGGCCGAGGCGGGTGGATCACGAGGTCAAGAGATTGAGACCATCCTGGTCAGCATGGTGAAACTCCGTCTCTACTAAAAATACAAAAAAATTCGCTGGGCATGGTGGCGCGTGCCTGTAATCCCAGCTACTCAGGAGGCTGAGGCAGGAGAATTGTCTGAACCCAGGAGACGGAGGTTGCGGTGAGCCGAGATCGTGCCATTGCACTCCAGCCTGGGTAACAAGAGCGAAACTCCATCTCAAAAAAAAAAAAAAAAAAAGAGCTAGAGACTCTTTCCAAAACATACCCTTATCCCAGGTCATAAAAATGAGGAACCACACTGATGCTGTATTTTGTAAATAAGCCCCAGCTCATTTACGACATTGAGTCTGTGGCTTGTCTTAGTATATTACAGGTTGAGTATCCCTTATCTAAAATGCCTGGAATGAGAAATGCTTCAGAGTTTTTAAATTTTGGGATATTTGTATATATCTAATAAGATACCTGTAATCCCAGCATTTTGGGGAGCCAAGGCAGGCAGATCATGAGGTCAAGAGATCAAGACCATCCTGGTCAACATGGTGAAATCCTGTCTCTACTAAAAATAAAAAAAAAATTAGCCGGGCGTGGTGCTGCATGTCTGTGGTCCCAGATTCTCAGGAGGCTGAGGCAGGAGAATCTCTTGGACCTGGGATGTGGAGGTTGTGGTGAGCTGAGATTGAGCTATTGCACTGTAGCCTGGGCACAACAAGAGAGCGAAAATCCATCTCCAAAAAAAAAAAAGTATGGGGGAGGTAATGTAATCCATGAATTTCATTTGGGATATTAAAGGGAGTTTACAAAATATTTATTATAAAAACTTATAAAACACTGGCATAAATCAAAGTAAAAGGAAGTACTCCAGGTAGACTTTGGATTCCTCACTTTCACCACAGCCCTTGAATTCATTATGCAAAGAGAAAATAACTTTGAAAAAGTGTTCTGTTCCTTCATCTCACACAAAAGCCAAAGGTCAAATGTGAAACTCCAGTGTTTCTGAAACGCGGAGCGTCCATCCTTTCAGCTGTGTTTCTCCAGTGTCTTCCCCAAGCAGTCTCATTTCAGGTAACGTTTGCTTTCTCCTCCCAGTTTGATGATGACTGTTTAGGGAACACCCAAGAGAGTCTGAATCACTCACAGGATTTGGTAGAAACCACTCCCGTTTCAGTCACTACTCGGCCCTGGGTCTTGGTCATCATTCCTATCCTAGAACACAGCTGCACGAAGACACCAAGGGCTTCCTCCTCAGCCACAAATATTCTGAGAAGAATGTCTCAGAATTATTATTATTATTATTATTGAGACTGAGTTTCGCTCTGTAGCCAGGCTGGAGTGCAGTGGTGCGATCTCAGCGACTCCCTGGTTCAAACTATTCTCCTGCCTCAGCCTCCCGAGTAGCTGGAAGTACAGGCACAAGCCACAGTGCCAGTTAATTTTTGTGTATATATATATATATATATATATATATATATATATATATATATATATATTTTAGTAGAGACGGGGTTTCACCGTGTTGGCCAGGAAGGTCTCGATCTCCTGGCTTTATGATCTACCTGCCTTGGCCTCCCAAAGTGCTGGGATTACAGGCATGAGCCACCAGGCCCAGCGAATGTCTCAGAATTATTTAAAGGTGTGGCACTTAGTGTGGCCAGGATATGGGAGTAGCGAGTTTGTATACTGGGCATTGAGGGCATGCCTTCTCAAGATGTGTGAGGAAGCCTTCACTGAAAGTGACGTTCAATAAATGGAATGGGCCGGGCGCGGTGGCTCAAGCCTGTAATCCCAGCACTTTGGGAGGCCGAGGCGGGTGGATCACGAGGTCAAGAGATCGAGACCAGCCTGGTCAACATGGTGAAACCCCGTCTCTACTAAAAATACAAAAAATTAGCTGGGCATGGTGGCGCGTGCCTGTAATCCCAGCTACTCAGGAGGCTGAGGCAGGAGAATTGCCTGAACCCAGGAGGCGGAGGTTGCGGTGAGCCGAGATCGTGCCATTGCACTCCAACCTGGGTTAACAAGAGCGAAACTCCGTCTCAAAAAAAAAATAAATAAATAAATAATAAAAAAATTAAAAATAAAAATAAATAAATAAATGGAATGGAAAATTCCAGAGGGTGCAGAACAAAATAGGGGTGCACAGAGATATTCTCTTCCGATGCAGTATTTGGACCCAGGTTCCACCATTTATCGTGCTGTGTGGCTTTGGGCAGAACCTTATCCTCTCTGTGCCTCGATGGATGTCCCGTCTGTGAAAAGAGGATCATGAGGTATATGCAGTGCCTAGCAGGTGTCGGCACACACGTTGGGCTGCTCGTTTCTTTGGGTTAATAAATCCCCCGGAGGCCGTACTGTATCTCCGCAGCACGGGCCCTGCCCAACTGGGGCTTGCTTTCCATGAGTTGTACAGTTATGGCAGCTCGGTTAGCCTGGGGAAGGGTCCCAGGCCTTAAGCCAGCCACGTACTTTGAGCTCCCTGGGGCCTACTCAATTAGCGACTGGCTTTGGACCTTCAAACTACCTTAAGAGATGGTAATTATTAGCACTTGCTATGTGCAGGTTGTCCATGCATCTCGTTTTATTCTCATGAGATTCCAAAACAGCGTGCCACTGCCCCGCTAATGCGTGAGGAAAGTGGGGCCCGGCACCCCGAAGCCACCCCGCAGGCTCACAGCGACGGGAGCGAAGGAGCCAGCACAGGACTGAGCCTGGGCACGGCCCTGACTCGCTGCCTCTGAACCTGGTCAGGGCTTTATCCCTTCCTGCTGGAGAAATCGCTGCCAAAGCCTGCTCGCACACCTGCTGGGCAGGGCAGGGGAGGCGAGGTGAAGCCAGCCGGCCTTGCTCGGAGACCCCTGGCTCCCCGTGCCTGGAGCTCGTTCCCGCTCTCAGCCCAGCGCTCAGCCCCCAAGCCTAGCTCCTGGCTACCACATCTGCTGGCGAAGAAATGGGTGGGGCCCAAAGAGCAGATTTATGTCGTCCTCAGCGCCTTGGGCTCCATCCCAGCCGCACAAAATTGGACGGATGACAAGGATAAATGTGTTTGGCTCCGGGCTCAGTCACTGAGGATTTATTTAGCACCTGCAATAATAAAAAGTCACAATGCCGCAGCGCGCCAGGCACCGCATGGGCATGCGGGGAAACGGGAGTCGGGAGGGTGGAAGACACCCGGCCGCCTGCTCTCTAGCTGCTTGCAGTCTAGCTGTGGGAAAGAGATGATCCCACGCGGCATCCCAAAGGAGGAGGGAGGTGGGATCCCTTTGAGATGAGGAGCCTGAGAGGTTAAATGCTTTGTTTGAGGTCACACAGATAGTGAGGAACCAAACGAGAGCTGCCAATTTTTTGTTTGTTTTTGAGACGGAGTCTCACTCTGTCGCCCAGGCTGGAGTGCAGCGGCGCGATCTTGGCTCACTGCAATCTCCGCCTCCCGGGTTCAAAAGAGGCTCCTGCCTCAGCCTCCCGAGTAGCTGGGACTACAGGTGCGTGCCAACACCCCCGGCTAATTTTTTACTTTTAATAGAGACGGGGTTTCGCCATGTTGGCCAGGCTGGTCTCGAACTCCTGACCTCAGGTGATCCACCTCAGCCTCCCAAAGTGCTGGGATTACAGCCGTGAGCCACTGCGCCCGGCCGAGAGCTGCCGATTTACTGACACTTAACATGAGTTTTTGTTATTGTTGCAAGTATATGTGAAAAAATAAAATTTAAAAGCACGGCTAAGCAATGCAGGAGAAAAAAAAAACACCCCAAATCCCACCACCCAGAGTTGACCACCGACACCCTCACTCCAAGCTTTTTCTTTCTTTGTGAAGATATGCATGAACATGTCTACAGTGCATATGACCTTATTTTGCAAAACTGGATACTGCACAGTATGCCGTTCTGGAACCTGCTTATCTCCTTTCAGATGCAGATCAGCTAGATTTTTCTTTTTTCCTTTTTAGAGACAGGGTTCTTGCTGTAGTGCCCAGGCTGATTTCGAACTCCTAGGCTGAAGCAATGCTCCCACCTCAGCCTCCCAAAGTGTGGTATTACAGGCAGGAGCCACCAGCCCACCCGGCATCACCTATTTAAATGGCTCCTGTTGCGGCTGTGGAGTTCAGCAGGGGCTGCTGTCAGGCAGGGAGAAGGGTGATTCTCTTGCCTGGAGGCAGTGTTGGGCTTCTGGAAGGAGGGAAACCTTCAATCAGGCCTCAGGAGACAGGTGGGAGGATGGGCAGCTGCAGGGGACACTCAGAGGGAAAGGCTGGGCCTGATGAGACAAGTGTTGGGGGGGCTGAAGCAAAGAGACTCTGAAGGGAGCCATTTTGAGTCTGGGGGGGTCCAGGGGGTGGCAAAATGTAGAAATATGCTTTGGAGTTCCTCTAAAAGATGGAAGGAGCCAGGCGTGGTGGCTCAAGCCTGTAATCCCAGCACTTTGGGAGGCCGAGGCGGGTGGATCACGAGGTCAAGAGATTGAGACCATCCTGGTCAACATGGTGAAACCCCGTCTCTACTAAAAATACAAAAAATTAGCTGGGCATGGTGGCGCATGCCTGTAATCCCAGCTATTCAGGAGGCTGAGGCAGGAGAATTGCCTGAACCCAGGAGGTGAAGGTTGTGGTGAGCCGAGATCGTGCCATTGCACTCCAGCCTGCGTAACAATAGTGAAACTGCGTCTCAAAAAAAAAAAAAAAAAAAAAAAAAAAAAAAAAAAAAAAAAAAAAAAGATGGAAGGAACTGGCAAGCCCTGGCCTTAAGGAAAGGAAAAGTCTCATCTCTGGGTTCTTTAGGTACTGGAAGCCACTGACTCCTGCAGGTTCCCCATGCCTGTTCACAAGGTGCTTTAGTCAGTAAAAAGGCACAAAAGTAGTCTTTTCCAAAATGTGTCCCTGGCAAGACAAATCTCATAAAAGGATTCACCAGAAAAAGGATTTTAAAAAGTTTGAGAAATGAGATGTACAGTCATTCCATCTAGGAGAATCACAACACAAAGAAACTTGCCTGCAGCCCTGAGAGGTAAGAGGTCCGCAGAACCTGGGTTTCCCAAGTTTATTTTCTGGAGTAGCTCTGTCTATGGAATTTCCCTTTTGCTGCCGCCCAGTGATGTTGGAGAAGACACAGCCGAGCCACTGGGCTGGGCGTCTCTCTCATCAAGGCAGCCTCCTTAAGATCGCAGGAAAGCCCCAGGCCTCACCACAGGTGTATACTCTGTGGGCCCCAGCAGCGCTGTGAAAGGGCAGAAGTCAGTGATTCCCAAGGTCTCTTCCAGCTCCAGCACTCTATTTCTGTTTCTGCAACTCATGCCAATTAAATTTCACTTCGGGAGAATATCCACGGGGTGTGGTGGCCCGGGGCAGTTGTATTTGCTGGATATATTCACTTATTTAATTCAACAAATATTTCTTGAATTCTTACTACGTGCCAGGTATGGCTCTAGGGACTGGGGATTCCAAAGCGAATTAAATAAAATCTGGGGGAAACAGACTACAGATAAATGTAATAACTATAGCATATATATGTCAGCTAGGGACTAAGGAGAGACATAAAGAAGGGCAAACAAAAAGTGTGGGGTGGCAAGGCTGAGGAGGGATGCTCTGTTAGATAAAGTCATCTGGGAAGGCTTTCCTAAAGAGGTGACATTTGAGCAGAGACTTGGAGGAAGTGAGGGATAAAGCCGTCCTGAGGCAGGAACAAGGAAGAACACACCAGGAGGCCATTGTGGCTCAAGGGAATAAAAGAGGGGGAGCATGTTAGGAGATGAGGTCAGAGAGTGAGTGGGGGCCAGATCTCCTAGGACTGGAAGGTCAAGGTAAGAACTTTGGAGTTTACTCAGCGATGAGAAGCCAGTGGAGGGGTTGAGGGGCATAATGTGAGGTACAAGGAAGAATTTCTGCCTTCTTACTTTTTTTTTTTTTTTTTTTTTTTTTTTTTTTTTTTTTTGAGATGGAGTCTGCTGTGTGCTGTGTCACCCAGGCTGGAGTGCAATGGCACAATCTCACTTCACTGCAACCTCCGTCTCCCATGTTCAAGAGATTCTCCTGCCTCACCCTCCCAAGTAGCTGGGATTACAGGTGCCTGCCACCACCCTCAGCTAATTTTTGTATTTTTACTACAGATGGCATTTCTCCAAGTTGGTCAGGCTGGTCTCAAACTCCTGACCTAGTGATCCGCCCATCTCAGTCTCCCAAAGTGCTGGGATTACAGGCATGAGCCACTGAGTCTGGCCTAGAATTTCTGCTTTCTAATAGGGATAAACAATTTTCTAAATGGGGAGAGCCTACTCTCTGCCTTTGAACATAACAGAACTTATGAAAAGCAGTTGAATTTTCATTTGATGGTTGAAGATATTGCAAGGCCTTGGGACTGGCCATCCATTCATTGTACAAACACTTACTGAGTACTCCAAGCTCCTGCCTGCAATGGTGGCAAGAAGTTTAATCTGAGTCATATTTCAAGAGGCTGGTCTTCTTTTCCCCCGTGGCTACATATGAGTCTACCAACTTACAGGTGCCTGGGAAGGGAAGGGTCTTTGGTCTTCAGTCCGTCAAGGATAATGCAACTTTATACTCATGGTCCAAGTCTGTTAGTCTTTTCAAAGGCAAGCAGCTCTAGCCTCCATAACTAACCAGGGCTTCCAAGATCCTTCCCTCGGGTCCAGGACCATAGCACTAAGAACTCAGTCTCCTGTATCTACTCACCATCCACTGGCAGTCCGGTATTGGTGGATGCTGCATGCATGAGTAAGGCACCGTTACTTTTCCTCAAGCCTCTTATAATCTTTGGTCCAACAGACAAGTACACCAGCATTTATGGTGGAGGAGACTGGGCTCTGCTGGGGCAGTGGGACAGAGCCTAGTGCTATTTTCCTTATGAGAAATAAGCCAAAGTGTAGTACACAGCTCCATATCTTAAATTTTTAAATTTTTTTTATTGAGATAGAGTCTTTCTTTGTCACCCAGGCTGGAGTGCAGTGGCTTGATCTCAGCTCACTGCAACCTCCATTTCCCTGGCTCAAGCAATCCTCCTGCCTCAGCCTCTCAAGTAGCTGGGACTATAGGCATGTGCCATGCCCGGCTAATTTTTTTGTAGTTTTACTTTTTTTTTTTTTTTTTTTGAGGCGGAGTTTCGCTCTTGTTACCCAGGCTGGAGTGCAATGGCGCGATCTCGGCTCACCGCAACCTCCGCCTCCTGGGTTCAGGCAATTCTCCTGCCTCAGCCTCCTGAGTAGCTGGGATTACAGGCACGCGCCACCATGCCCAGCTAATTTTTTGTAGTTTTGATAGAGACAGCGTTTCACCATATTGCCCAGGCTGGTCTTGAACTTTTGACCTCAAGTGATTTGCTGCCTTGGCCTCCCAAAGTGCTGAGATTATAGGCGTGAGCCACCGTACCCAGCCTTAAGTTTTTTTTAGAAAGATGACTTTAAACTCTAGGTAATGGGCATTAGGCAGGGCAGGTTCCAACTGAGCCCTGCAACCTCACCTGGACCCTCCACTCCGCCTGGGAGGAAGACCCAGGTCACCTTATTCAGGAAGCAGGAATGCCGCAATGACCTGCCGCAGGGGAGATTCGTCCTCTTCTGTGTGCCGCATTCTCTCAGTAAAGGGTACGGTGTCAGCTGGCAGCACTGCTGCAGCGCTAATGAAGTTTAGGAAGTGCTTAGCTGAAAAGGGCACGGGA
This sequence comes from Saimiri boliviensis, assembly GCF_048565385.1. Lineage (NCBI taxonomy): Eukaryota > Metazoa > Chordata > Mammalia > Primates > Cebidae > Saimiri > Saimiri boliviensis. Next base: position 72,588,627 of record NC_133449.1, on the reverse strand, counting down.
GGGGTAATTGAATTGGTGTTAGACACATAATGGCTTCGAGAGTCCTTTCTCCCTCATTTGATAAGAAGAGCCCTTTCCCTCACATCCTCTGTAAAAGCTCAAGGAGAAAAGGATGTTCACCCAGCTATACATCAATCCTGTCTATTGACTAGGAGTTTTGGGAAATCATATGGAGAAGCATACTTTTTACGAAGGCTTTGGGGACTGTTAATAGCAGGCTGAGCAAAGCACAGGAAGAGGCTGCGAATGAGTGTTTTCCACAAGACGCTGCCAGGTGATAAAATATTAAAACCATTACCAACACTTGCGCTTCAAGGAATGATCTTAATGATTCTGTCAGATATCTGGATCCTGTGGTCAAATGGACAGTGAGCTTTTGGAGCTTTATCAAAAATAGCTTACTGGGTGCCAGGTCCTGTGCTAAACTTACACATTCTCTCTTTTCATCTTCCTAACAACCCAAGCAAGAGGCGCTATTGTTATCCCCACTTCATAGATGCAAAAACTGAGGCTTGCCCATGATCACACAGTTAAGATGTGGCAAAGTTTGGCCTGAAACCTAGGATTGGGATTCCAAAGCCAATGCTTTCCTTTTTTACTTCTCTGATTAAAAAACATAAAGGTGGCTGGTCGTGGTGGCTCATGCCTGTAACCCCCAGCATTTTGGGAGGCTCAGGCAGGTGGATCACCTAAGGTCAGGAGTTCAAGACCACCCTGGCCAACAGGGTGAAACCCTGTCTCTACTAAAAATACAAAAAATAGCTGGGCATGGTGGTGGGCACCTGTAATTCCAGCTACTTGGGAGGCTGAAGCAGGAGAATCGCTTGAACCTGGGAGGTAGAGTTTGAAGTGAGCTATAGTGCCATTGCACTCCAGCCTGGGTGACAAGAAAGAAACTCGGTTTTAAATAGATAGCTAGATAGATAGACAGATAGATAGACAGATAACTAAAATAAAAAAAAACGTAAAGGAAAACAGACTACATCTATATAGGTTAAAAAACAGTACAAGAGTTTACAATAAAAATTAACTCTGTTCTGGTGGCTCATGTCTGTAATCCTAGCACTTTGGGAGGCCGAGGTGGGTGGATCACGAGGTCAAGAGATCGAGACCATCCTGGTCAACATGGTGAAACCCCGTCTCTACTAAAAATACAAAAATTAGCTGGGCGTGGTGGCACACGCCTGTGGCCCCAGCTACTTGGGAGGCTGGGGCAGAAGAATCACTTGAAGCCAGGAGGTGGAGGTTTCAGTGAGCCAAGATTGCACCACTGCACTCCAGCCTGGAGACAGAGCAAGACTCCCTCTAAAAATAAATTAATAAATAAAATAAAATAACTCTGTCCCACCAGACCAGAAGCAACTAGCGTTACTACTTCTTGGTGTTACTTTCCGACTATAGAGAATACACACATGGATGTGTACATGATTGTGTCTGTGTGTCTGTACATAAAATGTGTGTGCACTATTCACACTGTCTGCACCTTGCTTTTAGCATTCAACGTTTCTTGGAAGAGCTGCTTGATTTTAATATGGTTGAATAATGGTTCATATAGGGGTACTTAACCAGTTCGTTCCTTAGGGACATTTGGGACATGTAGATTTTTGCCATTAGCAACAATGCTGCAACAGGCATCTTCAGGCAAATGCCCCTTGCTCTTGGTTAATAACAAGAGCAAGATGGTATCTCAGGCCAGGTGGGTTCACTGGCCAGGTCACTAGATCAGAGATTTCATTGGTAGCATCGCCATGGCATTGGGGATGGCACCAAGAAGGGCATGCAGGCCCTTGGCTTTGGGATAGCCAATACAAATCACCCTCCAGGTTTGACAGATACAGACCTGGGCACCTCAGGGACATTTCTGAATGTAAACAAGAATATGGATAGCAAGGCTTCCTCTTTCCAGCTGCCATTTCATCACAGCACCCTAAGGGCGGTGAGGAACTATAAAGGTCGTCTGTGAAGACTGCTGTTTGGGCAGGTGGGGACCTTCATGCCTGGATCACCGAAGGTGGTATGGACCAAAGTGCAGAGAGATGAAGTAGCTTGGCCGAGGTCGCACAGAAGGTGGGGAGGACCCTGGCTCTAGCAGGCCTGCTCAACAGAGGTTTGTCTTGTCTCTGGTTGGTACTAAGGCTCAAGGAGATCCTGATGCCCCTTCTAGGCCCAGGGGAGTGGGTGCAGTACCAATGAGTGGTGCCTGCCCTGTGGGTAGCAAGCAGTGGTTAGTGTCCTTGTCACTATTTCTTTTCTTTTCTTTTTTGAGAAGGGGTTTTTGCTCTGTTGCCCAGGCTGGAGTGTCGTGGCATGATCTTGGCTCACTGCAACCTCCACCTCCTGGGTTCAAGCGATTCTCCTGCCTCAGCCTCCTGAGTAGCTGGGATTACAGGTGCATGCCACCATGCCTGACTAACTTTTGTATTTTTGGTAGAGACAGGGTTTTACCATATTGACCAGGCTGGTCTCAAACTCCTGATTCGCCCATTTCAGCCTCCCAGAGTGGTGGGATTACAGGTGTGAGCCACTGTGCCCAGCCTCCTGGTCACTATTTCTTATATAAATTCCACTATTTTTTTTTATTAGTCAGGATAGTATATGGTGGTAACAAACAAACCCGAAATTTTCCTGGCTTATTACCAACATTTATTTTTCACTTACTCATTCACCCCCAACTCAGGGCACTTCCCTGTCAGCTGTCCTCCTTCTGGTGACCCAGTGACCCAATCTGCTTTCATCTTGTGGCTTGCCACCTCAATCTGCGGCCTCTAGAACTGCCCTGGGACAGGGGCACATCACTGGTGCTGGGTATGGAGGAGGCAGGCAGATCACATACTGACCCTCAGATGTCTCACCCAGGTCACTTACAGCCCACTGGCCAGAATTAGTCACGTGGCCACACCTAACTGCAAGGGGCTTGGAATGGCAGAAAGGGTCTCCTGGATAGTCTTGAGAAGTATGTGTCTCTGCCAAGCCCCTAGGCTGGTGGGGCTTGCAAACATGGGCTGCTTTAAGCAGGGGAATGACCATAGGTCTGTGGGGAGGTTGTTAATAGATTTGGGGACCAATATTAGCTTTTAGGTGCTACTCCATTGCTAACTCATCTGCAGAGGTCACGTATATTTCCTAGCCATCTTACTATAAAATAAAACACTCATGTACAGAAAACCTCACAAAAGAAATACAGAGTTTAAGCTGAGTAAGTAAGTGCCTCCTAAAGCAAGTAGCAGAACTTAATCGTTTTAGTTTTTGGACTCAGTGCTGTATTTTGCCATAGCATTTCTAACAGCTTTGGAAGAGTGAAGTTTTGAATTTCAGGGGCATAATATTCCACTTTAAACAGAGGGCTATCTAACCTCAACAGTGAACTTGCAATCTGCCTGTGACCAAGGAGTGAGGAAGTCCTCCCCTTTCACAGTAAATGTTAGGTTGGAAGGTGGGGTTCCTGGGGCCAGCCAGCCAGGGTCCTGGGAAGCAGCTGAGGGCCTCTCTCCTCTTTTTCCCTAACTGTGGACTTGGTCTCTGGATCATCCTGCTTCTTATGGCCCTGGTGCTCTGAGAGAACACTGAGTTGGCCCCGAGAGGCCACCACACCCACCATGTGGCCCCTCCTCCACGCCAAGCTGCAGCCTGGAGGTCAGCCTGACCCTCGGGACTCCCAGCTCTGGGCAGAAGCGTCATCGCCCCTGCCAAGGTATGTGTCAGCTTCAAGGCAGCACAGAATGTTTTGGTAACTTGCAGAGACTGAATCCTAGAAAGACCGTGTGTTCCTGGCCACTGGCCGCTGGCCTCGGTGATGCTCGCCCCCGCCCCGGAAGCCCGATGCACCTGCTGGGAGTCAGCACCGGGCCGGGCCTCCCAGCCAGCTCTGCCAGCACATATTTCTAGGCTCAAGTCAAGACTTGGGAAAGCATGGCCCTCTCCTGGCTCCACATCCTGCTCCCTCTGCACCCATGGAGCAGCTGACCCAGTTTTTGGTAGAAAAATGAAAATCTTTACCAGTCAGATGAGAGAGGAAGCAAATGCCATGCTGCCCTAATTTAGCCCAGACACAACCCTCCTTCTGAGGAAGGGACGAAGAGCTTGGGCCTTCTCACTCTCTCTTTTCAGAGCATTTGGAACAAACTCCCAAAATACCAGAGGCTGAGTGCAAACCTCCTTTGCTGTCATCAAGAGGGAGGATGAATCATGCAAAACACGCAATTTCTATCATCCCAAAATACTGCATATATACTTACATTTAGTGTCATTTTACATGTGCAAGGTATTTTTTAAAAAATTCTTTTCTCTTTCACTCCCCCAACCCTTTTTTTTTTTTTTTTTTTTTTTTTTTTTTTTTTTTTTTGCTAAACCAAAAACACCAGCTGTAAAACCCACTGCTTCCTTCCCCGCCAAGTCTGCAGTGGCAGGAGGCGGCGGCAGTAGTCAGCAGGGCCCCCGAGCTCTGAGTCAGGCCTCCCTCTCAGTGGCTCCCTGCCTGCAAAACAAACTTAAAAGCTGGTGAATGGGACGTAGGGGCCTGCAAGCATGCAGGGAGGCCTAAAATGTTTGCAGAGGAACACACTGTTCACAGAATGAAAGGCCACTGTGTAAATATCTGGGCCCCGGGTGAGGCGAGGCATTCTGAAAGTGGCTTTTCTGTTTGTCGCATCAAGCCGGCGAGGAAGCAAAGGCATTCATTCAAAAACAACACGCAGGAGCCACATCACAACTTCCTGGCCCCAGAGGGTAGATTCAAAAGGGACCACAGCCCTAGGGCCTGTGTTTCGACCTTTCTCCTCCGCTGCACGTTGCACAGGATGGTTCTGTGAAAGCCGACAACGTCAGCTTTTAGGGATAGGCAGACAGGATCGATTTTCTCTCCTTTGGCAGGGAAAAGGCTTTTTTGGAAGACACTCAAAAGGCAACCATAGTTACTGATGGAGCATGGCAAGCATGAGACAGAGGCAGCTATTACCCAAGCTCGACAAAAGAGGAAAAAACGGGGGATGAATTTTGCATCAAGCACCAAATATTAATTCCAAGGACCTCGGGATGAGTGTAGAAGCAGAGCAGATACACCTGATACCCCTCTCGGCAGCCCCTTCAGATTCCCGGGAAGTCTCACGCAAACATGAAACCTGGCATCAGCCCTCTGACCAAGACAAGACCATGAGCCAGGCAGAACGTTCGCTAACCACATTGTCCAGGGGATGCATTTAGAACATTCTTGGATTTCACCAACCATTTATGTTGCCCCCTCTGAGCCAGAACAGGGCAGACAGCCCCAGGAAGGAAGGAAATAGTTTTGTTTACTCAATCTCTGTGGGCGATAGTCTTCCACTTGGGCAGGAATCATCGTCTAGGTCAGTTTCATCTTCTTTTTCCATCTCTCTCCAAAGCAACAAGACTGCAATTTCCAGAATGCTATAGAGAGAGAGAAGAGAGAGAGAGAGAGAGCAAGAGAGAGAGCACGCATCACCTTTTTCAGGTGTTTAATTGCTAGAGGAAGTATCTTCAACAGTGGTAGAAAGGGGAGGGTGCCGAGAGTGGCCGCTCAAAGGCATATAAACTACATTTGATTCTCTAGTTTAATCAGAGATTTTCGGAGCTGAGCAGAAGATCCAACTGCAGGCTGGCTCCGAAATACCCCAGAAAATGCTCACCAGGCATGAACATCTGAGCTAGGCAGGCTTAGATCCACAAGCGGAAGCTGCCAGCACCCAAGTGGGAGGCTTAGGACAACGAATTTGCTTTGTCTGTTGGCCAAGGCCAGGCTTGGAGAGATCCACGCAATGGAAAAATACCAATAAGGGGCCGGAGAAAAGACAGTAGAGCCTGAAGGGGAGAAAACTGCCCCCCAAGGGCCAGAGGTAGCAGGGCTCTCTGAACATTACTGCTCTGCAAGAAACACATGCTCATCATGCTCATCTTAGATAACTGCAGTTTAGTGTCCCCTGAAAGACACAAGAAGATACGGCGTCAATGGAACTGGCCTAAGAAGGAAGCGGAAGGACAAAACAGTCTAAGACAAGAGATACACAGGGAGCTGTCTAAAATAAGAAGGCAATACAAAGTAACCAAAAATAGAAGACCAGAGTCAAAGCTGCATTTGAAGAGAATGACAGCAGAATTGACTGCAAAATAGCCTGTTAACCAAAAAGAGGAAGAGGCCACACACTTTGTTCTCAGGATCTCTGTACACTCTTAAAAATTACTGAAGAGGCCGGGCACGGTGGCTCACGCTTGTAATCCCAGCACTTTGGGAGGCCAAGGTGGGTGGATCACTTGAGGTCAGTAGTTCAAGACCAGGCTGCCCAACATAGTGAAATCACGTCTACTAAAAATACAAAAATTAGCTGGGTGTGGTGGCGCACACCTGTAATCCCCGCACTCAAGGCAGGAGAATCGCTTAAACCTGGGAGGCAGAGGTTGAGGTGAGCCTGGGCCAGAGTGAGAATGGGTCTCAAAAGAAACAGAAAAATTTACTGAGGACCCAAAAGAACTTCTGTTTAAATGGGTTTTGGCTACTGATATGACTGTGTTAGAAATTGAGACTGAAAAATTTTTTTTTTTTTTTTGAGATGGAGTTTTGCTCTTGTTACCCAGGCTGGAGTGCAATGGCGCGATCTCGGCTCACCGCAACCTCCGCCTCCTGGGTTCAGGCAATTCTCCTGCCTCAGCCTCCTGAGTAGCTGGGATTATAGGCACGCGCCACCATGCCCAGCTAATTTTTTTTGTATTTTAGTAGAGACGGGGTTTCAACATGTTGACCAGGTTGGTCTCGATCTCTCGACCTTGTGATCCACCCGCCTCGGCCTCCCAAAGTGCTGGGATTACAGGCTTGAGCCACCGCGCCCGGCCGAGACTGAAAAATTTAAAAAATTTATTAAAAATATAATAAATCTGGCCGGTGTGGTGGCTCATGCCTGTAATGCCAGCACTTTGTGGGGCTGAGGCAGGCAGATCACGAGTCAGGAGATTGAGACCATTCTGGCTAACATAGTGAAACCCTACTAAAGATACAAAAAATTAGCTGGGCATGGTAGCATGTGCTTGTAGTCCCAGCTACTTGGGAGGCTGAGGCAGGAGAATCGCTTGAACCTGGGAGGCAGAGGTTGCAGTGAGCTGAGATCACACCATTCACTCCAGCCTGGGCGACAGAGCGAGACCACGTCTCTAAATAGATAAATAAATAATTTCATGTAAACATAAATAACATTTTTAATGAAACATAACTATATTTTTGGCTAACATAACTATATTTTATGTTATAGTATGGTGGCTCATGCCTGTAATCTCAGGACTTTGGGAGGCTGAGGCTGGAGAAGTGATTGAGCCCAGGAGTCTGAGGTTATAATGTGCTGTAACTGCACCACTGCACTCCAGTTTGGGAGACAGAGTGAGACCTTGTCTCCAAACAAATAAACAAACAACAACAACAAAAAACCCCTATATTTTCCAAATGAAAAATATTTTACTGGCCTATATTTTGAAAACCTCTTTAATTAATAGAAGACAGCTGGATTCTAAGATCTGCTTCTGAATTCAATTTGTTCTAGTTTGTTGTTTTGGTTGAAGTGTATGAAGAAAGCCTGACCTTAGATCAGGTGTCCCCAAACTTTTTACACAGGGGGCCAGTTCACTGTCCCTCAGACCGTTGGAGGGCCGCCACATACAGTGCTCCTCTCACTGACCACCAATGAAAGAGGTGCCCCTTCCTGAAGTGCGGCGGGGGGCCGGATAAATGGCCTCAGGGGGCCGCATGTGGCCCACGGGCCGTAGTTTGGGGACGCCTGCCTTAGATAGATGTTGTTGGAAAAGGGAAGAGAGTCTTAATATCCTTCAGAGATCCTTGTAGGTGGCCTTTTTTGATAGTCTGCCAAAACTCGTATGTGATAGTTTCTCAAAGGTTAGTTGTAGGAGGCTGGGTGCGGTGGCTCAAGCCTGTAATCCCAGCAATTTGGGAGGCCAAGGCAGGCAGATCACCTGAGGTCAGAAGTTCAAGACCAGCCTAGGCAACATGGTGAAAACCCTTCTCTATTAAAAATACAAAAAATAGCTGGGTGTGGTGGCGTGTGTCTGTAATCTCAGCTACTGGAGTCTGAGGGATGAGAATTGCTTGAATCTGGGAGGCAGAGGCTGCAGTGAGCCAATATCGCACCACTGCACACCAGCCTGAGTGACAAGAACGAAACTGTCTACAGAAAAAAAAGGTTAGTTGTGGAATATAAAACCACATCACTTGGTTACATCAAAATTCATTATGGGGGCTGGACATGGTGGCTCATGCCTGTAATCCCAGCACTTTGGGAGGCCAAGTCGGGCAGATCACTTCAGGTGAGGAGTTCGAGACCAGCCTGGCCAACATGGCGAAACCCTGCCTCCACTAAAATTATAAAAATTAGCTAGGCATGGTGGTGCGTGGCTGTAGTCCTAGCTACTTGGGAGGCTCAGGAATGAGGATCGCCGGGCGCGGTGGCTCAAGCCTGTAATCCTAGCACTTTGGGAGGCCGAGGCGGGTGGATCACGAGGTCGAGAGATCGAGACCATCCTGGTCAACATGGTGAAACCCCGTCTCTACTAAAAAATTAGCTGGGCATGGTGGCACATGCCTGTAATCCCAGCTACTCAGGAGGCTGAGGCAGGAGAATTGCCTGAACCCAGGAGGCGAAGGTTGCAGTGAGCCGAGATCGCGCCATTGCACTCCAGCCTGGGTAACAAGAGCGAAACTCCGTCTCAAAAAAAAAAAAAAAAAAAAAAAAAACGGAATGAGGATCGCTTGAACCCGGGAGGCAGAGGCTGCAGTGAGTTGAGATTGTGCCACTGCACTCCAGCCTGGGCAGCAGAGTGACACTGTCTCAAAACAAAACAAAACAACCTATCATTCATTCTGGGTCTTTCACTCTGAATGGATCTTTTACCCATGCATGATTTTTTAATAGCAATACAGTGGTCATTTGGAAAATACTGGTTCAATGAATTAGGCAGATCTCCTGAAAGTTGACACATTTCATTTTCTCTATACTTCATTATACAATATATGTTTTAAAATCACATTTCTTAATATCCAATTTCATGGAAAAAAAAAGTCTCTTGGGAAACTGTCAAGCCAACAGTAGCAGATACATATTTTACAAAATTCCAATTTTTGCTTGAATGCTCAGATTTGTCACTGACATAAAAACTGTCAGTTGTCTCTTTGAAGTAATAGCCTCATTTTGCTCATTTTTTTGAGAAAATGTATGCCAAATAGCCCTTCCTGAATCACCATACGACCTAACCATGACAGTCTGTCACTCTTTCAAGTAAAAGGGGTGTCCCATGACAAAAGTAGGTACTTCAGCTTGCAACTCAAAACGGTTGCACAGAAGCTTTACTTCAAGACAACATACTTAACTGTGCAACAGAAGTGCTTTACATATATATTCCATTTTGTCACACAGAATATTAAAAAGATGGGAACTCAAGAGTCAATATGCATTAGAAGTAATCATATTTATTGCTTCATCAAGTACATGTTTTTTTTTTCCCCCTATTATTTATTTACTGAGATGGAGGTTTGCTCTTGTTGCCCAGGCTGGAGTGCAATGGCATGATCTCGGCTCACTGCAACCTCTGCCTCCCGGGTTCAAGCGATTCTCCTGCCTCAGTTTCCCAAGTAGCTGTGATTACAAGCATGCACCACCATGCCTGGCTAATTTTGTATTTTTAGTGGAGATGGGGTTCTCCATGTTGGTCAGGCTGGTCTCAAACTCCGGACCTCATGTGATCTGCCCAGCTCCGCCCAAAGTGCTGGGATTACAGGCATGAGCCACTGCACTCAGCCAGCAGTTAAGTACATTCATAAGCGGAACTGGCATTTTTTTCTAAGAGCATGCAATGATTAGACTAGCATTATTTGGTAGCCCCGCTTTGACTAGTGCTAAGTTTTAGCCTTCATTTTTTTCTGGACCGTCAGTGTAAATGTTAACACAGTGGAAAAATCAAAGACTGTCATATTAAGATAATTTTAAACTCAGGGATTCCCAGGGGACTCTGCAGACCACTTTTTTTTGTGCAAAAAAAGGAAAAAAGAGGCCGGGCGCGGTGGCTCAAGCCTGTAATCCCAGCACTTTGGGAGGCCGAGACGGGCGGATCACGAGGTCGAGAGATCGAGACCATCCTGGTCAACATGGTGAAACCCCGTCTCTACTAAAAAAAAAATACAAAAAATTAGCTGGGCATGGTGGCTCGTGCCTGTAATCTCAGCTACTCAGGAGGCTGAGGCAGGAGAATTGCCTGAACCCAGGAGGCGGAGGTTGCAGTGAGCTGAGATCGTGCCATTGCACTCCAGCCTGGGTAACAAGAGCGAAACTCTGTCTCAAAAAAAAAAAAAAAAAAAAAAAAAGGAAAAAAGAAAAAAGTCATTTTAAAGAGGACACATTTAGGAGCATAATAAAAGGGCAAAATGCAAATGATGAGTAAATGCAACAGATATGGAAGACTGGAGAGTCAATCTATGAATTACATAACCCAAAGGAAGACTTGAACTGTAAGGAGCAGAAGCAAGCACTGAAGGCCGGGCATGCTGGCTCATGTCTATAAGGTAGAGGCCAAGGTAAGAGGATCGCTTGAGCCCAGGAATTTGAGACCGGCCTGGGCAACATAGTGAAACCCCATCTCTACAAAAATAATTTTTTTTTTTTTTCAGACGGAGTTTCGCTCTCGTAGGCTGGAGTGCAATGGCGCGATCTCGGCTCACCGCAACCTCCGCCTCCTGGGTTCAGGCAATTCTCCTGCCTCAGCCTCCTGAGTAGCTGGGATTACAGGCACGTGCCACCATGCCCAGCTAATTTTTGTATTTTTAGTAGAGACGGGGTTTCACCATGTTGACCAGGATGGTCTCGATCTATCGACCTCGTGATCCACCCGCCTCGGCCTCCCAAAGTGCTGGGATTACAGGCTTGAGCCACCGCGCCCGGCCCAAAAATAATTTTTAAAAAAATTAAAAAGAAGAAATCATCAAAGACATACTAGAAAAAAATTCTGAGTTAAAAATCTGATACTATATGTGAAAGAGCTCACTGAGTTTCAGGAAAAATTAATGCCATATACAAGCAAAAGGCTTTAATGACAAGAACCAGGTTTAAAAAACCATTACTGAAGGCCTGGTGCGGTGGCTCACGCCTGTAATCCCAGCACTTTGGGAGGCTGAGGTGGGTGGATCACTTGAGGTTGCGAGTTCAAGACCAGCCTGACCAACATGGAGGAAACTTGTCTCTACTAAAAAAATACAAAAATTAGCCGGGTGTGGTGGCACAAGCCTGTAATCCCATCTACTCAGGAGGCTGAGGCAGGAGAGTCACTTAAACCTGGGAAGCGGAGGTTGTGGTGAGCTGAGATAACGCCAGTGTACTCCAGCTTGGGAAATAAGAGAAAAACTCCATCTTTTTTTTTTTTTTTTTTGAGATGGAGTTTCACTCTTGTTACCCAGGCTGGAGTGCAATGGCGCGATCTCGGCTCACCGCAACCTCCGCCTCCTGGGTTCAGGCAATTATCCTGCCTCAGCCTCCTGAGTAGCTGGGATTACAGGCACGTGCCACCATGCCCAGCTAATTTTTTGTATTTTTAGTAGAGACGGGGTTTCACCATGTTGACCAGGATGGTCTCGATCTATCGACCTCGTGATCCACCCGCCTCGGCCTCCCAAAGTGCTGGGATTACAGGCTTGAGCCACTGCGCCCGGCCTGAAAAACTCCATCTTAAAAAAACAAACAAAGAAACCATTACTGATGAACAAAAATTGGTCAATACTCACACAGGTCTTTCTCACAACAGTAAATGCCAAGAAACAAAGGTCATCTATACAGGACGTTCAGAGGGAAATGTTGTTGGCTAAGGATGCTGTACTCCGCCAAGTCATTGGTTGTGTGTATATGCAACAAGAAGACATTCTGGGATATGAAAATCTCAGAAAATAAAAAATCACTTTTGTACTCTTCCTGGGTACAAAATCCTCTTGCCCTTCCAGTCGACTCATATTCATTGAGAAGATTAAAGATGCTGAGTTCACTGCTGACTTCGGCCATTAACAGGAATGCCTTAAAACCTTAACAGGAGAGAATACTCAAAAGAATTTACTCTGAATTCATTGAAGAACTCAAGGAACTGAGGAGACATCTATCCATTTAAGCAAATGGTTAGACCGTTATCTTACCTTTATCTAACTGGGTGAAAAAGTTTTTTCATGTGAAACTGTTAGGAAGGATAAGGTAAATCTGTATGTACTCACATGCAAAGATGTTCAGGATGTATTTTTAATTAAAACAAAATAAACAGATTTCAGAGCAATAAATATAGGTAGAATACATGATCCTATTTTAGTTCGTCTCTAAAGGGAAAATACACATGTACACACATGCCTGGGTGCAGTGGCTCAACCTGTAATCCCAGCACTTTGGGAGGACAAGGTAGGTGGATCACGAGGTTAGGAGTTGAGTCCAGCCTGGCTAACTTGGTGAAACCCCATCTCTACTAAAAGTATAAAAATTAGCTGGGGCCAGGCGCGGTGGCTCATGCCTATAATCCCAGCACTTTGGGAGGCCGAGGCAGGTGGATCACAAGGTCAAGAGATCGGGACCATCCTGGTCAACATGGTGAAACCCCGTCTCTACTAAAAATACAAAAATTAGCTGGGCATGGTAGTGCGCGCCTGTAGTCCTAGCTACTTGGGAGGCTGAGGCAGGATAATTGCCTGAACCCAGGAGGCGGAGGTTGCGGTGAGCCGAGATCGCGCCATTGCACTCCAGCCTGGGTAACAAGAGCAAAACTCCGTCTCAAAAAAAAAATTAAATAAAATCAAAAACAAAAACAAAAATTAGCTGGGTGTGGTGGCACTCACCTGTAATCCCAGCTACTTGGGAGGCTGAGGCAGGAGAATTGGTTGAATCCAGGAGGTGGAGGTTGCAGTGAGCAGAGATCATGCCACTGTACTCCAGCCTGGGGGACAGAGTGAGCCTCTGTCTCAAACAAACAAACAAATGTACACACACACATACATCTGTTTACAAATCCATAGAAAAAAGTCCAGAAGGACACAGAATGGTTACCTTTTGAGTGACAGAGAAATGTCGGGAGTAGAATTCTGTCCCTCTCTACCCCCCCAACAAAATTCATATGTTGGAATCCTAACTTCCAGGACCTCATAATGAAACTATTTGGAGATAACGTTTTTTTTTTTTTTTTTTTTTTGAGACGGAGTTTCGCTCTTGTTACCCAGGCTGGAGTGCAATGGCGCGATCTCGGCTCACCGCAACCTCCGCCTCCTGGGTTCAGGCAATTCTCCTGCCTCAGCCTCCTGAGTAGCTGGGATTACAGGCACGCGCCACCATGCCCAGCGGCTTTTTCGTATTTTTTTAGTAGAGACGGGGTTTCACCATGTCGACCAGGATGGTCTCGATCTCCTGACCTCGTGATCCACCCGCCTCGGCCTCCCAAAGTGCTGGGATTACAGGCTTGAGCCACCGCGCCCGGCTTGGAGATAACATCTTTACAGAGATGATCAAGTTAAAATCAGGTCATTAGAGTGGGCCCTAATCCAATATGGCTGCTCTCCTTGTAAGAAGGGGACATTGGACACAGAGACATGCACAGAGGGAAGACGATGAGAACAGGCCTGGAGAAGATGGCCATGCGGAACCCAAGGAGGGAGACCTGGAGCACAGCCTGGCCTCGCAGCCCTGCGACGCCGTACTTTCCACCTCCAGCCTCCAGACTGTGGGACCACAAATTTCTATTGTTTCAGTCACCCAGTTTGTGGTATGTTGTTGTGGCAGCCCTGGCAAAATAACAAGGAGACTGGTATTTTTATATTGTATGACATTTTATTTATTTATTTATTTAGAGACAGAGTCTTGCTCTGTCGCCCAGGCTGGAGTGCAGTGGCTCAGTATCAGCTCACTGCAGCCTTCACCTCCCGGGTTCAAGCACTTCTTGTGCCTCAGTCTCCTGAGTAGCTGCAATTACAGGCATGCCCCACCATGCCTGGCTAAGTTTTTAATTTTTGGTAGAGATGGGTTTTCACCATGTTGGCCAGGCTGGTCTTGAACTCCTGACCTCAAGAGATCTGCCCGCCTTGACCTCCCAAAGTGTTGGGATTACAAGCATGAGCCACTGCACCTGGCCTGTATGACATTTTAATAACTACATATGATACTTCTATAATCAGAACCCCTTCTCAAAAAAAAAAAAAAAAAAAAAAAGACATAATGAGGGAGAAAGGGTACCAGGTATAATTATCACATAATAACTGTCTTTTTCCTTCTTTATAAATATACATGCTTTCCCCCACCCCAATAGTGCCCTTTAGGGGCTCAGCTTGCCACCACAGCACCAACAGCACTGGTGGCTACTCCAGCTGAGGACATGGGGCAATCCCTGATTTGCACAATCACAACTGGTATCTGGTCCTATAAGATGTTACCAGGGTCATCTCCCTTCATTCCATGCACCTAGTTCAGTTCTAAACAAAGGAAGAGTGGTTTTTCTAACCATCTCACCCCACGAATCAGAAAGACCAACCAGTTTGCAGTTAGGACACCTGCACTGGCGGCCACTTTCACAAGTGCCCTCCCTGCACCCTCCCGCCCCCGGCATTCACACAGATGGCCCTGTGATTGCCTGCTCCAATGTTGCAATACATAACAAACAAAACCCGGCCTGCAAGTCCTGTAAAATAGAACTCCTCTAACAATACTCTTTCCCCTGGCTAGTGAGTGTCCTGCTTTTCTGGGGAGTGTCCCTTACTGGGGGAGGGGGTGGTGGACCAGCATGGGGGCAGCAGTAGGGAGGAATAGCAGAGGTGTGACTTGCAGGAGGACCCCAAAGGCCATAGAAGCGAGGTGGGAGGTTTAGGCAGTACTCTGGAGACAGTGCTCTGACCCAGGGCGAGTGCGCTGAACAGGACCCTGTCCTCTCGGCAAAACTGCTCCCACGGAGGCCACTGACTTTTTCCTAGTTGTATGCACTGGCTCCCAGAAACCCAGCTAGCCTAGTGGACTTCTGCAGGCATCCCTGGAGCTGTTAACATACCTGGGTCAGCAAGAACCTGAAATCAAATTCAGATCAAATAGAAGTTAAGAAATAGAAATCTCAACACACAGGACGTGGATCTAAATACTCACAAAATATTGACAATGTGCTTCGGCCTCCTGTGCCTTGAAAGAAGGTGTTCTCTCCAGTTCCTGATGTTTCCTCAGGGCCTTAGAATACAGAAGGGTCTGAGAAAGGAGCTAGCATTCTGGAGCACCTGCTAATGTATCCCACCAGAACTCCAGCATATCACTTAACCTTCATGCCAGCTGAGGGTAGGTATTATCCCACTTGTTAAATCTGAGAAAACTCAGAAAGGTGAAGTCACTTGCCCAAGAGCTAATGACTAGTGATGGCAGAAAGACTGTTCAGCGACCTTGATGGAGTTAGGTGTAGTCAGTCCTCTGAATCCATGTATTCTGCATCTCATATCAAAAATATATTCACTTAGGCCAGGCACAGTGGCTCATACCTGTGATCCCAACACTTTGTGAGGCCAAGGTGGGTGGATAACCTGAGGTCAGGAGTTCAAGACCAGCCTGACCAACATGGTGAAACCCCATCTCTACTAAACATACAGAATCAGCCAGGCATGGCTGTGAGTGCCTGTAATCCCAGCTACTTGGGAGGCTGAGGCAGGAGAATCACTTGAACCCGGGAGATAGAGGTTGCAGTGAGCCAAGATTGTGCCCCTGCACTCCAGCCTGGGCAACAAGAGCAAAACTCAGTCTCCAAAAAATAAAAAGAAAAAAGAAAAGAAAATACTCATTTTTTAAAAAAGAGTGTATTAATAGAGATTAAGAAAAAAAACAAAGCCGGGCTTGGTGGCTCATGCCTGTAATCCCAGCACTTTGGTAGGCTGAGGTGGGCAGATCATGAGGTCACGAGACTGAGACCATCCTGGCTAACACGGTGAAACCTCATCTCTACTAAAAATACAAAAAATTAGTCTCGCGTGGTGGCATGAGCCTGTAGTTCCAGCTGCTCGAGAGACTGAGGCAGGAGAATCACTTGAACCTGTGAGGCAGAGGTGGCAGTGAGCCAAGATCACGCCACTGCACTCCAGCCTGGGCAACAACACAGAGAGATTCTGACTAAAAAAAAAAAAAAAAAAAAAAAAAAAAAAAGAAAAGAAAAAACAAAACAAAAAAAAAGGGCCAGGCATGGTGGTTCATGACTGTAATCCCAGCACTCTGGGAGGTTGAGGTGGGAGGATCTCTTGAGCCCAGGAGGTCGAGGCCAGCCTGGGCAACATAGTAAAACCTTCAACTCTTCCAAAAATTTTAAAAAAACAATTAGCTGGGCATGGTGATGTACACTTGTAGTCCTAGCTACTTGGTGGCAGAGGGGAGAGCTGAGGTGGGAGAATCACTTGAGTCCAGGAGGTCAAGGTTACAGTGAGCCATGATCGTGCCACTGTATTCCAGCCTGGGTGACAGAGTGAGACCCCGTCTCAAAAAAAAAAAAAAAAAAAAAAAAAAAAGATACAAGATACAAGAGGGAGAATGTGTATACGCAAATATATCAGGGATGAGCATCTGTGGATTTTCTATCTGCAGGGGTTCCTGGAGCCAATCCCCCATGGATACTGAGGGTTACTGCTATTTCTCCTCACGTGTTTCCTCAGTTGTAAAGTGGAAAAGAATCCTGCACTCTGTAGGAAGTTAAACATGACGTTTGCAGAATGCCCAGTTTCTGGCCTAGCACATAGGACACCAAAGACAAGCTAAACCTGAGGCAGTCTGAGGGCGCCCCAGAGAACCAGATGGACAGGATAAGGCTCTTGACTGGCACCCACTTGTCAAGGCCACGAGCAGGGAGGGAGGGAACAGAGGCCATCAGTGAGGCCTGGTAAGGACCTGGGTTCTGCGGTTGGCTAGCCCAGCTCAGTCCTTTTCTCCTGGGACCGCAGGTTCCCCGTTACTCACTCTTTCTAAGCTTCAATTGCTCAACTGTGAAACAGGGTTGATAGGAGGGCCCTGTCTTGCAGGAAACGTGAGGACTCCTCCAGGTCCTCCTCTCACTTCCTAACTTCCGGCCTCTCTCCATGCTTCTCACTTTGCCAGTGGTTTGGGAAAATCTCCCCCTTTAGGAAAAGTTAAAACTGAAAACCTCAAACTAAGATGCAGGGCCCCTCCTATATATCTCCTTTTAAGGGCCCTGCTCCTTTCTGTAGAGCAACTTTTCTCTGTGACCCTCAAAAGACCTCATACTTTATTTCCTCCTGGGGATTGTCACTGCAGCTTTGGAGCATCCAAAGAGTCCATTTGGAAAGGAAAGGGGGCCAAAGAGAGCTGCTCCGCGGAGACCAACCATCTTGCAGTGTTTTCTGCGAGAAACCGTCCTCCAAACTCCACACACAAAGCACACATATCCCTGAGGTTTAGCAGGGATCAGTGGAAAACAACTTAGAGGAAGTACAGCTGTTCCCTCTGAGGAGCACTCGTGGGGGAAGCCAGGCCTAGGAAGAGGGGGTGTTCCTGGGCGGCGACCTGCAGCCTTCCTTTCACTGAGGCATCCGAGCCCAAGGAGCTGCAGTCTCCTCCTGGGAATACGACATAATCATAAGAGGAAAGGGCCTTGGAAAAACAGACCGGTGTCTACATGTCCTTCGGCACAGGAAACCCTGTCCCATCCTGTATGCGGGAACTCCAAGATCTGTCAACACTCCAGCATCACCCCATCTCCAGCCAGACAAATACCCCAAAGCCAGCGATCTGATAGGATGTGTTTATATTTACACCGTACATTTTAAAACAATGGCTACATTGGTCATACATATTAGAAACCATAAAAAAAAGTTAAGAACTAAAATGTACATCATACACTTGTATATATATTTTTTACACAGAGGTAAAAAGGCTTGTTATAAAAAAATCAATACAACGGGGTTTTTAGTATACAGGTAAAGAATGAATTATGCTTCAGGCACTTTAATTTGTTAATGTGAGCAAATAGCTTGGGGGGTCGGGGAGGCTTCTGGACAGAAAATCTTTTGGTTAATGTTTTGTTACCACAGATACAAAAATAAAATCTGAATAATTTCTCTCAAATGATTGACGTCAGTATGGCAAAGCTGACTGGGAAAATACTACACACTGTTCAGCTGCAGTGTGGCAATTAGAGAGACGCATTTACATAAATGTCCCCATGGCTGTCTTTGTGCCCTTAACCGATGCCTTCACAAACCAAAAAGTATACGTGGAGTAAGATTTGCTAGCGTAACTCTTAAAAGGGTGGAAAAGGACAAGGGGTTCAGAAGAGAGAAACAGATTAACAACTAGAGGTGACAAACAAAAAACAGCTGGACTATGTGTGTTCTTACTGAAATAAATAGGGGCACTCGAACTGAGGTCTAAGGAAACAAACATTAGTGTTGTGCTTTGTAGAGAGGAGATACTAGAGAAAGACCCCGAGGAGATGCCTCTGGGTGGGGGAAAGTGGCCTCTCAACAGCACTGGAGGCTGGCTGAAGGTTTTCTAGATGTTCTCCAGGCATGGATGAGGTTCTGTTCCCTTCCATCAATCCAGATGGACAGCTCTCTGCTCCTTTTCCAAACTGGAAAGCCGAAACCAGTTACTCCAACGAATGAAGACGTCTACCAACTGACTCATAAGCACACTGGGTATTTACACCGGTCATCTACTAAAGGAACGTGACGAGCTTGCGGTGGAGCTGGAAACAGCCCCATTAAGGTGAGCACAGCTAGCACTTTCCCAATACGATTGGCAGACTGGAAAAAAGTCCCTTTCCTTGAAGACTGGTGTCCTGTGTGCAATAAAGAAGGAGTGGGGAAAGGGAGGAGGGGAGAGCAGGCCATGTCTTCTGCTGGCCGTTATCACAGAAAGGTTGTGGCAGGAAGAACAGCCGGCGTCCACGAGCCCATCCCCAGTGCTCTCCACGGGGTTCTGATTGTACTATGCTAGGTATAGGTAACCACTCTTCACTCTTCTTCTTTCTTCCATAAGAAGATTTGGTTAATCCTTGCAACATATTAGAAAAATACTCTTTTCCAGCTAATTAGAAGCCTCCTCCGTGGCGAGGTGACAGGCAGAACCAGTTGGCTGACCTAACCACCTATGCACCCGAAGTGGCATGTCTGGGTTTGGAGTTGCAGGAGAAAGACACTTAGGCATTGGAAGGGTTTTTACATATGGCCTTGTTTTTTCCCAAGTATAAATCAGGAATTTGGTGATGTGAAATTGAGTCCAAGATGAAAACAAAAATATAAACCCATGAAGGAAATGCAACCCACCACTCTTCAAATTGATGACATTTAAAAATCCCCTCTCCCCGTTAATATAAAATAGCCAGGGGTTGGGGGAAAGCTCCCTATGGTTTTACTCACTACAACCTTAGTGTTTCTCAGTTGGAACTTGTTCATGGGAACACTGGTTTGTGTTTGAGGAAACTATTTGGTTTGCAAAATAACAAGCAAAATTTCTTACTTCATTAGTGTACTATTCTAATATTGCTAAATTTTTAGAAGTGGTGGCAACACAATTTAAAAAATGTTCTACTTTAGGGGTAACTGGGGAGGCTCATAGAAACCTGAAATCCCCTTTCTAGCCCTGGTCCAAGAGGATGCAACACAGTTTAAGGAATTTTCCTGATTCTCACAAGTTAATCTGAAGTTAAGGCTCAATTCTCAGTCTATTACGGGTGAATGTTTTGCATCAGTGAATCATTTCAACAGATTTTTGGGGGGCAGAAAAGGATGATGGGCTAAAGATAGAAACTGCAGCTTACATGGGAAATTTGGCTTTAGAAAAGTTAAAGCGATATTGTTTTGTGGTACAAGTTTGTTAACTAGCTCACCTCCCATACATAATAACTGACTGCAGGCTGAGATACTTCTGTCGGGTTTCATCATCCTCACATCCCATTTCCGCAGAACCAGATGCCTGCTAGCGACAGGCAAGGTGAACCAAGAGAAAGAGAGTCTTTGACGCTCTTGGAAAAATCAACTACAAACCCCACCGACAATCAGCAGTTCCAACTGCAGACTCCTTTGAACTGGAAGAGGCGGGGGAGGAGGAAACAGGAAATCAACACATGGATGAGACAGTTAGCTTGGTTACAGATTGTTAATAGTACAGGAGTCTGTGGCGAAGGTTCCTTCCTCAGAACACTGTGCGAGCGTGTGTGTATGGGTGTGGCTGCTGCAGTGTGGGCGGCGAGGGGGGGGGAGTGGAGAGTCTACCCGGCAGCGGCCCTGGCTGGAATGGTGCCTCAAGGTACCCGGGAGCTGGGAGGCCTCTTGCTCCTTGCTCCTTGGAGTGGAAGGGAGCGGGGGAGAAGATGAGAGTATCTAAGAGACGAGTTCCCCTGTGGCTGCGGATGGAGGGAGAAGGGAGGGAAACTGAGTCACGCGGCCGCTTTGTGCTTCCCGCCACAGCACCTGCACATCACTCCGCAGTGGTAGCAGGCCCGAAGGGGCGGGTAACAGCACATACAGGGGGCCAGGAAAGACAAGGCAATAAGAGCCATCCACCGGAGGCAAAACTTCTCGTCGCTAGTATCGCACGAGCAAGGGTCTGTATAGTCTCCCTCGGGGTCCGACATACAGTGATAGAGCATGCTGTCCGCGCACCACATGCAGCTCACCCGGCGGATGCAAGTTCTCACGGAGTCGGGCGCGTCCTGGCAGTGGCCCCTGCGGTTCTCCTCGTGGTTGAACATGTCCCTGCAGTACACGCACCGAGAACGCTCCCCGTCCTCCTTCCGCCGCCGCGACTTGCCCCGGGAGGGCTGCGTCTTGATCACGCCGCCCCCACGGCCTTTGGGGTCCTCACCAAGGCCGAAGTCTGAGGAGTCCACGTAGGGGTAGTTGTAGTCGTGTTTGGGGACCTCGCCCTTGGCGAAGCGCACGTAGGAGGAGTCCACGTCCTCCGAGGGGTCCGGGTACTTGCCCCTGACCGGTGCGTGGCGGTAATCCTCGTACCCCGTCATCCAGATCTTCTCCCGGGGGTTGATGCGCACGATCTCCTCCTCGTCGTCTGGGAAGCTCACCTGGCGGTAGGGCCTTGGCATCGGCTGTTCCATGAAAGAGGAGACATTATTTTATAGCAGTGGCCAAAAACAAACCAACCAACCCCACCTTCTCCCTCCCCGGCCCTCCAAAATGCACCTTTCTCGAGAACTCCACCGGGGCACTCCATGAAAAAAGACCCCTCCTGAAATTACTGAATATCATGTTGTCCAGTCAAAGACTTATTTCAAATAGAGTCTCAATCCATTATTGGGCCAGGAAATCAGTTTTGTGGGTTGAGACCAGCAATATTTCCCCTTTCAAGGGACACAGTGTCATATAGGCAGGGGGGTGTGCATATGGCAAGGGCGCAGTGTGATGCATTCTCGGGAGCCTGACACACTCAGATCAAGAGGCAGAATAGGACCTGTGTCCCAGAGTATCTTCTACCTACCTCAGGGACCTCCCAGCCCCACTGTGAGGGCTACATTGATTTCTTTCTTTTTTTTTTTTTTTTTGAGACGGAGTTTTGCTCTTGTTACCCAGGCTGGAGTGCAATGGCGCGATCTTGGCTCACCGCAACCTCCACCTCCTGGGTTCAGGCAATTCTCCTGCCTCAGTCTCCTGAGTAGCTGGGATTACAGGCACGTGCCACCATGCCCAGCTAATTTTTTGTATTTTTAGTAGAGACGGGGTTTCACCATGTTGACTAGGATGGTCTTGATCTGTTGACTAGGATGGTCTCGATCTCTTGACCTCGTGATCTTGCCCGCCTTGGCCTCCCAAAGGTGCTGGGATTACAGGCATGAGCCACTGCGCCTGGCTACATTGATTTCTAAGGCTTGCATTAGTTTTGTCTGCTTTTGTACAGTATGTTCTCTTTTCTAAGTTGGCTTAAAAAAAATTGAAATAGAGTAAGGACACTGGAGTGCAATACATGTTATGAGGTAAGTCCTGTTTTACAAAACTTTATTATCCATGTATATAATATGTTCACAAAGGATCACAATATGAGATGTGTTTCTCCCTGTGGGTCTCTCCTTCAAAAGACAGGGGACACTAGGGAACACAAGGCTCACCTTGTCATCTGATTGGGAAGATAAGATGCAGACAGGAGAAAGAGTGAAGGCTCCAGAAACTGCCTGAAGTTTGACTCCTGCCAGGATCTTACAAACAGTGAGAGGCCAGACCCTGAGCCACACCTTCTATAAAGCTACAGATCTAAACTGCATTCTCCTTCAGGGTGGAAGAGGCTTTTCCCTGCAGTTAGTCCTGCTACGGTCTGCAACCCTGCCTTGTCCAGAGCAGCAGACACTGAATAAATATTCATTAAATACATGTATATAACCCTGGCTCACTCAGGGCCTCTCAGTGGAGGCAGAGAATTGAGACTTCTTGCTTTCTTTTCTCCCCCCGCCCCCCCCCCTTTTTTTTTGAGACAGAGTTTTACTCTTATTGCCCAGGCTGGAGTGCAGTGGCACGATCTCGGGTCACTGCAACCTCCCTCTCCCAGGTTCAAGTGGTTCTCCTGCCTCAGCCTCCCAAGTAGCTGGGATTACACGCATGCACCACCACATCTGGCTAATTTTGTATTTTTAGTAGAGATGGGGTTTCTCCATGTTGGTCAGTCTGGTCTTGAACTACCGACCTCAGGTGATCCACCCACCTTGGCCTCCCATAGTGCTGGGATTACGGGCATGAGCCACCGCATCCGGCTGCAGAGACTTCTTGTTTTCAAAGTCCTTTGGGCATGAAGGTTTTTCAGGGGCTGAGAAACATGGCTCTGGAGTGACCCACTGCAGTCAAATGCTGACATTTTCTAGCTAGTACCTAAGATTCAGGTTCCCTTTCTGTCAAACTGCATAGGACTGTTGTGAGAATGAAGAGAAATAATCTACACAGGGTGTCAGCTCACAGCCTCGCTCACAGGATGCACTTGACAACTGTCGCCATGAATGTCATTATCATATTGTTACAGACAGTATAACCCATCACTTCCCACCAGAGGGCAGGGCCATGTCCCACACGTTTTATCTTAATTCCCGTCAAATTCTTGGTATCAGAGTTGTCTACATTTTGAAATTCTTGGTATCACAGTTGCCTACATTTTTAAAAACCACGATTCAGAAGGATTTCAAAACAAATCTCGGAAGCTGACACAGGCTTTACCAATTATTTTGAACAGTAAGGAAAGTAAAAAAGTTAATTTTCATCTACTGTTACCATAATGTGATTTTTAAATAGGACATTTTAATGCCAAAATATTTGGAAGCAAAATATAAAATAATTTTTTAAAAAAGAGTCAAATAAATCTAGCTTTATGTTAAAAAAAAAAAAAAAAAAGAAGAAACAAAAACACTCACGCCTCTTTTTTCTCATTTCAAAGCAGCCTAGTGGCCATAGCACCCCCACAGGCACCAGTCCATGCTCCGTAATTTGGGAACCTGCTCTGCAAAGCAGCCACTTGGTACATATTTGTTGCATTGCTGAATTCCAAGCTTCAGCTCCATCCACCTGAGCAAGACTGGACCTGTAGCCTGTGAGGCCGGCGGTGCAAGCTAAGTGTGCAGCACTCCTTAGTCCTGATTATGGCTCTGGGCTTCCACACAACGCCGGGAGGCCCTTTGGATAGAGGAATGCAGGAGGCAGTGTAGCCCCCTGGGTGAGGACAGGCTTGGATCTGAATCTCATTCCATCAGGTACTCTGTGTCTTTAAGCCTCTGCTTCCTCATCTATAACCTGATGAGGAAGGCTGATGACTTGCCTTGTGGGGCAGTTTCTGAGGATTAAACCACATAAAGCATATAAAGGGTCTGGCAAGGTGTCTGGCACGTAGAAAACGGTGGGTGAGGCTGAGGTACCACCACCAATGCCACCTTCAATATGAAGTGGGGGTAAAAACAGGGGAGCAGGAGAGGCCTGTAGTCATGGAATGTGGCAGAATAGGAGGGGAAAGAGGCTGTTCCGGAATCAGAGGCACCACCCTGAAGCCCTAAGAGGAACAGGGGTGCTGCTCACCTGATCGAGGTGATAGTGGTCCGTGGGGTATGGGTCGTGGAGGTGGCCCAGGGTATAAATCCTCCGGTGCTCACAGGATGTGGGAGAGGAGATTGTCCGAGTAGGTTGCTCTCTCTTCTGAGAGGAATTAGAAGAACTGTCTGTAGCTGTCTGCATAGAGGGAGGTAACCAAGAGTCAATTTAAAAAGAACAAAAACCCTGCGTGCCAAACCCTAACATGCACGGTTCAAATACTAGCTGTTCCCCCATTGTGGCATCTTGCTGGTCTTTCCCAAATCTTGAGTTTGTCTTGGCTACAACAGGAGGACTCCTGAATGGCCAGACTGTCTAAACACAATGTGGCCGGCTCAACAGGCAGAGAAATCCAGTCACCAGACCCTGGAAAGGTGAGTTTTTCTTAAATGTGGGACTAGTGACCAGGTGCTGGGGGAAAAGGCTAGATACACCAGGCTTCCCCTAGTTTGATCAAGAATGGTTACCCTGGCCAGGCGTGGTGGCTCATGCTTGTAATCCCAGCACTTTGGGAGGTGTTCAAGACCAGCCTGGTCTACATGGCGAAACCCTGTCTCTACTGAAAATAAAAAAATTAGCCAGGCGTGGTGGCAGGTGCCTGTACTCCCAGCTACTCGGGAGGCTGAGGCAAGAGAATTGTTTGAACCCGGGAAGCAGAGGCTGCAGAGCTGAGATCGAACCGCTGCACTCCAGCCTGGATGACAGAGCAAAACTCCATCTCAAAAAAGAAAAAAAAAAAGAAAGAAAGAAAGAAAGAAAGAAAGAAATGGTTACCCCATTTGTGACCCTGGTTGTGAGGTATTATGGCAAGCAAAGAAGATACAGATAGGCAAAAATAAAACCTACATGTTTATATGGGGGGAATCCCTGCCTGGGAGAGTCTCAGAGGCAAGGATACTGCCGGGGTATGTTGAGTACTGGATTTCCTGGAAGAAATTTTGTATCTTTGGGGTTGGGAGCAAGCCTTGGAGGTCACTTTAAACTAGAAGTGAGATGGATGACTGCATAGAAAAACAAAGCCACCTCTGAAGGGTGAGTTAACAGCGTTTTGCCCAGGAGAGATGACAAGTTAAGATTAGAGTCTCTGTAACCATGTCTTTGGAAGATGATTAGCTATCAGTGCAAACTGTACAAGCAAATCCCACCGGCATCCAGTATACCACCTGATACGATTTGGCTGTGTCCCCACCCAAATCTCGTCACGTATTTGTGGGAGGAACCTGCTGGGAGGTAACTGAATCACTGGGCAAGTCTGTCCCATGCTGTTCTCATGAGAGCGGGTAAGTCTCATGAGATCTGATCGTTTTTTTTTTTTTGAGACGGAGTTTCGCTCTTGTTACCCAGGCTGGAGTGCAATGGCGCGATCTCGGCTCACCGCAACCTCCGCCTCCCGGGTTCAGGCAATTCTCCTGCCTCAGCCTCCTGAGTAGCTGGGATTACAGGCATGCACCACCATGCCCAGCTAATTTTTTGTGTTTTTAGTAGAGATGGGGTTTCACCATGTTGACCAGGATGGTCTCGATCTCTTGACCTTGTGATCCACCCGCCTCAGCCTCCCAAAGTGCTGGGATTACAGGCTTGAGCCACTGCGCCCAGCAGATCTGATGGTTTTAAAAAGAAGAGTTAGGGGCTGGGCGTGGTGGCTCACGCCTGTAATCCCAGCACTTTGGGAGGCTGAGGCGGGTGGATCACGAGGTCAAGAGATAGAGACCGGCCGGGCGCGGTGGCTCAAGCCTGTAATCCCAGCACTTTGGGAGGCCGAGGTGGGTGGATCACGAGGTCGAGAGATCGAGACCATCCTGGTCATCATGGTGAAACCCTGTCTCTACTAAAAAAAAATACAAAAGCTGAGGCAGGAGAATTGCTTGAACCCAGGAGGCGGAGGTTGCGGTGAGCCGAGATCGGGCCATTGCACTCCAGCCTGGGTAACTAGAGCGAAACTCCTTCTCAAAAAAAAAAAAAAAGAAAAAAGAAAAAAAAAGAGGAGTTCCTCTGTACAAGCTCTCTCTTTGCCTGCTGCCATCCATGTTCAGATGTGACTTGCTCCTCCTTGCCTTCCGCCATGATTATGAGGCTTCCCCAGCCATGCTGAACTGTAAGTCCAATAAAACCTCTTTCTTTTATAAATTGCCTAGACTCCAGTATGTCTTTATCAGCAGTGTGAAAACAGACTAATACACCACCGAAGCACTTCATGATCCCACCTGAGACATGATGGAGCAGGCCAGGTGACCCAAGGTGGTGGTCATACCCCACAATCCTCTGGACCCAGGGAACATCCTTGTTAGATGTAGCTGGCAACCATCTTTAAAACCAGGAGCCCCAGAATCCCTACCCTTCCTTCTGCTTGCTTAGAGTGACATATCCCTCCACCATTCCCCAACTAAACAGATGAAAAGGCTTTTCCTGATCTCTAGATGTTCTCTTTCTGGCAAATCTACAGGAATTTTCCCTTGGTTACTATTTCTTACTCGTATATTCCCCTCATCTCATTTGCTTATTTATTTATTTATTTTTTTGAATTTATTTACGTAGTTGAGACAGGATCTTGCTTTGTCACCCAAGCTGGAGTGCTGTGGCATGAACACAGCTCAAGTGATCCTCCTGCTTTAGCCTCCTGAGTAGTTGGGACAATAGGTGTGCACCACCACCCCTGGCTAGTTTTTGTATTTTTTGTAGAGATGGGGTTCTTGCCTAGTTGCCCAGGCTGGTCTTGAACTCCTGAGCTGAAGTGGTCCTCCTGCCTTGGCATCCCAATGTGCTAGGATTCCTGGCATCAGCCACTGTGCTTGGACTTACTATTTTTTCCTTTTACATGTTTTTGTTAGCTATCATAAATCATTTTAGGGACAAGATCAAAACAAACAGACTCATAAAAAATGTTTTTATCCTCCTCCCATTTATAAAGTAAAATATACTCAGAAAAACAGCACTACAAGAATTTAGGAAAAAGAGACCCATATTTCCGTTATGCAACACAGGCATTGTTAAGTTTTTAAACCTTGGTCCATATATACAGCATCCCTCTGGGGACCCAACCCTCCTGGATTTTTCTCTACTTGGTTTTTGGTCTATGCCATGCATGGCTGATGCCTGCTTCTGATACCCCAAGCCATGGTGACTGATTTCAATAGGAACACACGGTGCTCTCTGAAGCAATATAGAGAGACTTTTGACAGAGGTCAGAAAAGCAGCTGCCTCCATTTCTGTAATCAAGATCTAAGGGTCCTATAAGCCTGGAATCCTGGCACTGGTGTGGGGAAAGGACTTGCCTGAGGATGAGAGCAAGAGACTCCTTTGAGCTGCTGGATCCAGCCAAGCCTGAATCCTGACCCACTCTACGATGTCCCAATGATGACAGCAA
Source organism: Saimiri boliviensis (assembly GCF_048565385.1). Taxonomy (NCBI): domain Eukaryota; kingdom Metazoa; phylum Chordata; class Mammalia; order Primates; family Cebidae; genus Saimiri; species Saimiri boliviensis. The sequence goes on along the minus strand of NC_133449.1, from coordinate 72,561,214 downwards.
TTTTCTTTTGTAACTTAAGCCAGAATACACTGGGTTTGTCACTTGGGTGCACTTTCCCTTCGCTTTGGATTCCTTCCCATGGCAGCAGTCCCACAGGCACCACACTCCTGGCTTCTCTCTGCCCCTTACCCCTCAGGTGGGTGTAGTAGTAAGGTTCCCTCCTCTTCCTCACAGACAACTCTTCTTGTTGTCATATGTCTGAGTGCTTAAGGTGTGCCAGGCCCTGAGCTACATGTGGACATGGTTCCTCAACACAGCCAGCAGGTCACAGGTAAAATACCACACCCATGCCACACATTGGCACTAAGAGACTCTGAGAGAACCCAGGCCATGATGGCACAGAGTCACTGGCAGAGCTGGGCTGAAATGCAGCCTTCCTAACCACAAAGCCCAGGGCGATTTCTAATAGGCCTCCCACACTGCTGCCTCTCATATCCAGGTCAGCCTACTTCCAACTCCTATGCTGAGAGGTATTTTGTTGAGATTAACACAAAACACAACTTCTCCAAGTCACAAGGTACACCCTGCTGTACACAAACCCAGGAGATAAGGAGATGATGTCTCACAGTACAAAGTTTACTAAAGACCTCAATAAATACCTCTCAAATGAGTAATCAGGGCCCTTCAGTGTGATTCAAATCTCAAGAGTTAAATTCTTATCCAACAGCCACATTACAGTCATCTATTAGGTTAGATGTTACCCTTGTACTGAACATCGTAATAAGCTCTCAGCACTTAGTTCTCAGAAACCCAGTTAACACATCACGGTCACCACTGTGTTAGTCATCTGTTCACCCTAACCCAGCCTATTTTCTGTGACCCACGTTTGAGTTAACAATGTGAAGAAAGTCACTCTGAGAAATGAGGCACATTGGGCTTTTCCTAGGACTCATTAGTCGATAAGAAACGTTACCTTCCGATAGTCCCATCCCACCTCCCAACCCTCTCTCCCTGTGCAGCCTCTCTGCACAGTCCAGCACAAAGCTCCCTAGACATTTGTCAGAGGATGTGAGACTGAGAAAGGCCTTATCCAATGAGGAATTTCTATAGCGAAGCAAGGCCAGAAGATCTCGAGAAGCACGATCAGTCTACTGCCTCCTGAGGGCAGAGTTGAGGGTGCGTCCTAGCCCAGCCTATATGCAGCCTTCCAGGCCCAACTGTTGAGGGTCGTGTGAACTCCAAGAAGGACAGCATGCAAAGAGAGGCCCCATTGGAAGCCGAGGCTATTTCAGATTGATACTCTCAGATGAATCTTACAAAGCAGCTAGTATGACCTACAAACAAAAGGAATGTACTATCAGGGCATGTCCAAAAAAGGTAAGGGGGAAAAACATCTCCCTTTACCCTCATGTACCTCTGAACTGGCTCTCCTGTAACTCTGCCCTGGTTTCCATGGGCGGCTTTTCTGCAGCCCACCCGAGGTGTGCACATACCTAATATGCGAACAAGATTCTTAAACATCCTTTATTTCTGTGCACAGGCTACTGACACCTACCAACCTACCAATCCGAAAGCTGTCACCTTCAAATGAGAGAGTTGGCAATCACATGCTCCTGATCGTATTTCCACTTGCCTTGCTCTCCAGTGGGGGTCTCTGAACTGTTAGAGCTTTGAAGAACAAAAGCAGAGGTCCTCTGTGACTACTCTGTGCTTGGGGACTTCAGGCTCCTAAGAGGCATGGCTGCAGCATCCTGAGAGAGCAGGTCAGAGTGGCGTTTAATGTCTCCTGCCGTGGACAGTGCCATCTAGGCTCGGCTGACACTGGGAGGTCTCGTGCACTATGATGCAGTGAGCACAGCCCTGGCCACCTGCAAATGTACCCTCTAAAAACACTCTTGCCTCTGGGTTTGACTCTGACTCAATGTCAATGCCTGTTACTAAAAAGATATCCAGCTGGGTGCAGTCGCTCATGCCTGTAATGCCAGCGCTTCAGGAGCCCAAGGCAGGAGGATTGCTTGAAGCCAAGAGTTCAAGACCAGCCTGGCAACAAATCAAAACCCTGTCTCAAAAAAAAGATGTACAATTAAGAAGTGTGCAACCTAATATGAGGCACTGAACAACAGAAATACAGGGGAGTATTATAATGCTAAAAACGACAGGGTCTCAGCTCAAAGACTAGATTTGACTCATTCTCTGCTAATTATAAGATGATTTTGGTCAAGCTAATCTCTAACTCCAGTTTTTACATCTGTAAAATGGGGCCAAAATCTTCCTTGGGGTTACTGCAAAAATAAAATGGGACTTAAAATTTGTTTTATTATATAAAATATAATTTTATATATTATAAAAAATTGGCTAATTTTTTGTTTTTTTAGTAGAGACGGGTTTCGCCATGTTGGCCAGGCTGGTGTCCAACTTCTGACCTCATGTGATCCACCTGCCTCGGCCTCCCAAAGTGCTGGGATTATAAGGTATGAGGCACCGCCCCCGACCTGATGGGATTTACTAATATTTTATTTAGCCATATTACAGCTAAGCCTGGACAACATGATGAAATCCCATCTCTATAAAAAATACAAAACATTAGCTGGGTATGGTGGCACATGCTTATGTTCTCAGCTACCTGGGAGGCTGAGGTGGTAGGATCGCTTGAGCTTGGAGGCAGAGGTTGCAGTGAGCAGAGATTTTGCCAAGCACTCCAGCCTGAGGGAGAGAGCCAAGGCCTGGTCTAAAAAAAAAAAAAAAAAAAAAAAAAAGTACATCTAGATTGGTGAGTTTGCTTTCTATTTTTCTCTATTTGAGCTATCCTTGTCTAGTTTTGTGTCAGGGCTATGCTTATCTTACGAATGGAGCTGGGCAGCTTTCTACCTTTTTCTATACTTTGGAACAAATCTATGGGAATTTTGTTTCTTAACTACCCAAGTTTGGTTTCTTTTTTAAGGGGCAGACCTTTGAGTACACTGACAAATTTTTCTTTTTCTTTTCTTTCTTTCTTTTTGAGACAGAGTCCTGTTCTGTCACCCAGGCTGTAGTGCAGTGGCGTGATCTTGGCTCACTGCAACCTCTGCCTCCTGGATTCCAGCAGTTCTCTGGCTTCAGCCTCCCAAGTAGCTGAGACTACAGGTGCCTCCTGCTACCACACCCGGCTATTTATTTTTTTAAAATTTTTTGTATTTTTAGTAAAGATTGGGTTTTATGTTGGGCAGGTTGGTTCTGAACTCCTGACCTTCAATGATTCGTCCGTCTCAGCCTCCCAAAGTGCTGAGATTATAGGTGTGAGCACTGTGTCTGGCCCACTGTCAAATTTTTCTATGGTTACTGTAAAGACCCACATACTTTGAGTAGCAAATAACAAGCTCTGTGTGACCTGGTTTCTAAAGCCCTCTAACAGGGCAGTGAGCTGAGACAAGCCTTTGATGAGGAAGAACCCAGAAAGAAGAGAGTAAGAAAACAGAGGGGAAGGAGGTGAAAGCAGGTGCCAGAGGATACAGAAATGAAAGTGGGTACTGCCAACATTAAAAAAAACAACAACAAGAAATAGGGACAGGGCTGGCTTGTCCAAATCCTCTATGGTAGTATAAAAAAAAAAGAAAAAAAAAAATCTCTCTCTTCCCAGAGGGTTTCTGGGTTTGGGCTGGGTGCTTTGTGAGATGTGGGCTCAGACACAGAATGTGACCGTGTTGCTGGGAGATGCCACGTGGCGCAGGCAGAGGCAAGGCCAGGTGGGCAGTCCTCACACGCCAGTAGGCATGGGGCTCAGAGCACTGGTCAGAGTCATACGGCTTCCCAGAGGAGTGTGCCTGGGAGGGTCATGGTATTCTAGACGGGGAGACTACAGAAAGAAAAGGGGGCTCAAGTTTATCAGTGAACATCTGATCAACAACAAAAAAGAGCAGGTTTCCAGTGACTGGATTCTACAGACACAGGCTGTACTTAGGTGTTTCCCATAACTCTCTAGAGTATGACAACAAATGAGAGCAACTCTGTGGAGCTTCAAAAGTCGAGACAGAATTTTTAAAAATAATAATTGGACCTTAATGTTATGATAGCTCAACAATAAATCAAAATCTGAGTGCAAAAGACACTGGGGTGAGGCTGCCTGGGAATGGACTGGCAGTTCCCCCAAGGTCAGTGCTGCCTGGTTTGGGTGGGAATCGGTCTGAATGGAGAAAGGAGACTAATAGCAACACCTCAGGTTAAACCTGAGCTAGCTCCCTCCTACTGTATGAGTCTTTTTTGGACAATATGATCACTTATTCTTGGAAGACTGGCTACTCTTCCCTCTCTTACGGAGGAACCTTGAATTTTACTGGGAAGCAAGTGCAGTGGCTGACATGCCCTTGGTCCAAGAACGAGCCTTCTTCATGCAGAAGGCCACCTCTCTGACCAAGGGAAGCTCAGAGGAAGGGAAAGAACCACGAAGCCAGACCAGCTGAGGAGACAGGTTGCTTAAATTGTCCATTCTGGGATGGAATCTTGGCTGCTGACCGAGGACTTTTTGGGGCCATTCAGGATGAGCCGGACAGATTTCCACGTTCACATTTCGCAAGTCTTTTCAGTACTATGCGCATCCCTTCAAGTCCCCTGGGGTTTCCTGTTAAATCTTTGCTTTCCAAAAGAGGGTAGGGGCAGAGGACAAGGAGGCAACAGTTGGCAAAAAGTGCTGTGGGAAAGAAAAGATGGGCCTGGGGCTGTTTCCTCAAGGACATTTGGCATTATTATCAAGGCGCACCTGGCTCACAGCCTTCTCAAGTAGGATGCTTCCACTCAGTACATGGGTGAAACTAGGAGAGGGCTGGCAATGCACAATTCCTCCTTCTTCTTAGGGATGGCGATAAAAGGGGCAAACCCTCCTCCAGAGAGGCAGGGAAACAAGTACAGCCATTTTATCACCCCCATGTTCCCAAGAACACAGGGCTGATGGCAGAAATCACAAGGTGCAAACAGCTAAGCCCTCTCTGACCAGCCCATTTGGGAGATCAACGAGCCCACATGTTTTGAATAGGGCCACAGAAAACAACATGAAGAAATTGCTTAAGGAGCTAGATCGACCACATCATCTAGGAATCATGTAGCACTGCTAAGCAAAAATAACACTACTTTGAAAACCTCAATTTCAGGCCAGGCCAGACACCTTGGACAAATTAACTTTTGAGGGCCTCAGTTTTCTCATGTGTAAAATGAGGGCGTTGCACTAGATGATTTCCAAGATCTGTTTGAGCCCAAGCAATTTCATGTGAACGCTTCTCACCTGCTCCTAAGAACATTATAGGTTAGAGGAGTTTGACTAAGCCCGTTGTTCAGCTGATTCAAGAGCCACAGGATTAGGCCAGGTGCAGTGGCTCATGCCTGTAATACCAGCACTTTGGGAGGCCAAGGCGGGCGGATCACCTGAGGTCAGGAGTTCAAGACCAGCCTGGTCAACATGGTGAAACCCTGTCTCTACTAAAAATACAAAAATTAGCTGAGTGTGGTGGTGGGCGCCTGTAATCCCACCTACTCAGTAGGCTGAGGCAGGAGAATCCTTCGAACCCAGGAGTGGGAGGTTGCAGTGAGCCAAGATTGAGCCACTGCACTCCAGCCTGGGTGACATAGCAAGACTCTGTCTTAAAATAAAAAAAAAAAAAAAAAAAAAAAGAGCTACAGAATTAATTTGGTTTGATTAAGTAGAATTTCTGCCTTGTTTGCAGATGCGGCTGCTATTTTGAATTTTTAAAGGTAGCTAACTAGTAGTTATGGACCACATTTGCATTATTTTTGCTGCAGTTTACTACCAAAATATATCTCAATAGCTGATGTAACCAAGGCAATATTCCTCCTTTTGCAAGGGATTCCCATTTTATATATAAGTATTTACAACTCCTAAATATATCCATTCCTTTTTTTTTTTTTTTTTTTGAGATGGAGTTTCGCTCTTGTTACCCAGGCTGGAGTGCAATGGCGCGATCTCGGCTCACCACAACCTCCGCCTCCTGGGCTCAGGCAATTCTCCTGCCTCAGCCTCCTAAGTAGCTGGGATTACAGGCACGCGCCACCACGCCCAGCTAGTTTTTTGTATTTTTAGTAGAGACGGGGTTTCACCATGTTGACCAGGATGGTCTCGGTCTCTCGACCTCGTGATCCGCCCGTCTCGGCCTCCCAAAGTGCTGGGATTACAGGCTTGAGCCACCGCGCCCGGCCCCCATTCCTTTCTTAACCTCAGCCTGTGAGTGTCTCTCTCAGAAGGCTACTGGCTCAAACTGAATGAGTTCCAAGAGTTTCCCTGCAGTGTCTACTAGGGCTGAGAAACCTATGACCAGTCCTTGGCAAACAGGAAGTATGCCATTTTGTCAACAGGTCGTTGGGAACAGGTAGCTCCAGCTCATCTGTCTTGAGGGCCTACATTGGTTCCAGGTGTTCTCTTTCAAAGAGGCAAGCAGATCAGGAAGTAGGCCAGACTTGTGTTCTTTCACAATCCCAGCTAGCCGGCAGTTTAAGTAAGAGGCAGCTGCTGTCAGCTGTGGGGGGCGGGGGTCGGGGGGAGGGGATCTGGGGAGAGATGACGGTGACTCTATCCTTGACTTTAAGACATTATCCTCTAAGACCTAGGATTCTTTCATTGTGAAATTAACAACAAAAACAACAAAAAAAAAAAAAAAAAAAAAAAAGAAAAAAAGAAAAAGAAATGGGGTCTCACTATAACCCTAGCTGGTCTCAAACTCCTGGGCTCAAGCGGTCTTCCTGCCTTGGCCTCCCAAAGTGCTGGGATTATAGGTGTGAGCCACTGAGCCAACAAAAACAATTTTTAAAAAGTTTTGTTTCTTAAAAAAAATTTTTTTTGCCTGGTGCGGTGGCTCAAGCCTGTAATCCCAGCACTTTGGGAGGCTGAGGCAGGTGGATCACGAGGTCAAGAGATCGAGACCAACCTGGTCAACATGGTGAAACCCCGTCTCTACTAAAAATACAAAAAATTAGCTGGACATGGTGGCGTGTGCCTGTAATCCCAGCTACTCAGGAGGCTGAGGCAGGAGAATTGCCTGAACCCAGGAGGCAGAGGTTGCGGTGAGCCGAGATCGCGCCATTGCACTCCAGCCTGGGTAACAAGAGCGAAACTCCATCTCAAAAAAAAAAAAATATATATATATATTTTTTGAGTTAGGGTCTTCCTCCTGTGTTGCCTAGGCTGGAGTACGGTGGTATAATCACAGCTCAATGCAGCCTTGACCTCTCAGGCTCAAGAGATCCTTCCACCTCAGCCTCCTAAGTAGCTGGGACCACGGGAGCAAATCACCATGCCTGGAAAAAATTTTATGTAGAGACAGGACAGGGTCTCTGTATGTTGCCCAGGCTGGTCTCAAACTCCTGGCCTCAAGCGATCCTCCTGCCTCGCTTGGACTCACAAATCGCTGGGACTACAGGTGTGAGCCACCACACTCAGCCTCCAAATTTTAAAATTAGATGATATTTTAATATGAAAGAAAAGGACTCTGATAAACCTAGAGTTGAGCTTCACCGAAAGGACTGAGGGGTTGGGAGCAGGAAGGCTAGGTTTCAGGTAACCATGAATATATACTCTGTATGAATTAGTAAAATGGAAATAAAAGTCTCTCACTGTCCACAGCTTAAAAAGATGAGATGATATATATGTAAATGAAGCAAGACACAAGTGGCAGCCCTTGCAAAATGCCCTGGGGCTTCCTGAAACTGACAGCATTCCAAAGCTTTTATTTAGATCCTTAGACATTTAATTCATTTAGCCACTATAGGTATTACATGTTGATAAAAAGATCCTCTTCTTACAGCAAAATGTGAGCCTGATAGTTACTGTCATTTAGAAGATAAAGGAGTCCATATTCATCTTCTGAGTCCTTCTTCTGATACCCCACCCCATGTTGGGTCTCAATCAGCAGTAGTTATGGGATGCACTGCTCCCTGGGGTCAACCAAGATGTGGAGGGCTGCCCTCCCAAAACATTTTTGCTTCTCTTAATCAGCCACCACAGATCAGTTTCACTAGACAAACTTTGCAGAAGTAATTTATGTTTTCAAACTATTTTCTCTTTCACTTTGTCACCCCTCCCCTCCTCTGCCCCAATCCCTTAATTCCAAAGGTAAAGACACGAGAAAATATTTTTGATCAACTTATCTTCTAAAATGAGACTGGGGCTTTCAAGCAGGGACAGGCCCCCAGCGAAGAGATGGCTGAGGTCTTAAGCCAATGCACCAGTTTAAATGCACATCATTTAGGCAGCTTTTCTGCAATAAAAGGCATCTGATATACTGACACTATAAAATGTGCTGAAACTTATTTGGATAACTATTTCATTTGCTTAAGCTTCTCTGAAAGGCAGCAAGCAGTTTACGGGCTTGCATTCCAGGAGAGCAGAATGCAGAACTGAGGACAAGTCCCTTCACCTCACTGAGCTGTGGTGGCTTTGTCTGCAAACGTGGAAGTGTCGATCTGTACTCACAGCGTAGCGGTGAGGACCAAATGCAGTCATGTATACCAGAGTGCAGTGCAAAGTGCCAGGGACAGTAATGGTTCCACATCACTGTCCCTTTCCTTCCCCTCCTCTTGGGCCAGTGAATGGAAACTCAAAGGAAATATGTCCATCCCCAAAAGGTTTTGAGTCCAAAGCACAGCTAACTAAAAGCAGAATCCAGTTTAGAACGTAGGCCTCTCTTCAGACTCCAAACTCCATAAGCACAGGGATCATACACCACCTCACCTCTAAGACAACACTCCTTAGAAAGCCAGTAAATGAACCCCGTTTGTCACAAAACTGGTAGATCTGCCTTCAGCTTTAATGTTTGTTGGGAATGGAGTAGGTAGAAAAAAACTCTTCAAGAAAAGGAAGATGCTGTATTCTATACTCATTTGCTTCTGTAAATGAAACCTTGATAAGTACAAAATTCAACAAATTCATTTTTCCGCTTACGAATGAAAAGAAGCTTAACTTCCAAACACCAAAAGCCCATATAGGGCAAAACAAACATCGTCTTGGTGCTTTGGTTTTAACCATGTGCTCTATCCATGCCTTAGACAACACCTGAGGTGGGTGGGAGGGGGCAGGGATGTCATTAGAGACAAATGCTCTGAATAGCCAGAAAGTCAAAAATGCAGCTTGTAATAAACAGGATGTCAAGGGTTCAAGTGTAGGGCATGAGGAAGGGCCAAGCTTTCCAGCTGGGGTAAAACATGGCTAGAAGCCAAGGCTGCTGCAAAGGACAGGGCATTGTTTTCCTAAGAGGAAGAGTACTGCCTACCTGAAGAAGTAAGGTATAATGAAATACAAAACAACCTGGCCGGGAGTGGTGGCTCATTCTTGTAATCCCTGCACTTTGGGAGGCCTAGGTGGGTGGATCGCCTGAGGTCAGGAGTTCAGGAGTTCAGGACTAGCCTGGCCAACATGGTAAAACCCCATCTCTACCAAAAATACAAAGATTAGCTGGGTGTGGTGGTGAGCACCTGTAATCCCAGCTACTCGGGAGGCAGGAGAATCGCTTGAACCACGGAGGCGGAGGTCGCAGTGACCTGAGATTGTGCCACTGTGTTCCTGCCTGGGCAACAAGACTGAAACTCTGTCTCAAAAAAACAAAAACAAAACAACAACAACAAAAAAACATAGCCCGAATACCAGCCCCTTTCAACTGGATTCTGGGAAAGCATTAAATGCCACACAAAATGCTGTTAAATGAGTCTTCTCAATTCTGCAAAGAATGATACACAGTTGATATCATTCTAAGTGCACAGGAGAGAAGTTAATTAATTATATATGATGGATGCCTGATGGTGCCATGGCTTAATTAGGAATCCTGGTTGAGATGGACTGCCCAAATCCAGAAACAATACTTTGGTGGCAGTAGAAACTCAGAAGGGGGAAAGAAAAATAAAAATCTTATATATGGTAGGCTTCCCATGGTCATGCTTTGAATTGCTATTTTGGGGACTTGGGCAACAGGTTCACTAGAAGCCCAAACATCAATCACCATTATGCAATACATACATGTAACAAACCTGCACATGTATCTGTAATACACCCTGAATCTAATAAAATAACAAAATAAAGTAAAAAAAGAAAAAAAGCTACCAGGCCTGGTGGGTCAGGCTTGTAATCCCAGCACTTTGGGAGGCTGAGATAGCTGGATCGCTTGAGCCCAGGAGTATAAGACCAGCCTGGAAAACATGACAAAACTCTGTCTTTATTAAAAATACAAAAAATTAGTCGGGTGTGATGGTGGCATGCGCCTGTATTCCCATCTACTTTGGAAGCTGAAGTGGGAGAATCACCTGAGCCCAGGAAGTTGAAGCTGCAGTGAGCCGTGATTGCGCCACTGCACTCCAGTCTGGGCGATGAGAGTGAGACTTTGTATCAAAACAAACAAACAAACAACTATACAGTTATTAGCCCAGGAAGAGAAAAACAGCAGTGATGAACTGGAAAGTTTGGGAGATAGTGCTGGCTGCTCTGCAACCATGAACTAGCTGTGAGATCTTAGGCAAGACACCCATCTGACTCTCTGAGCTGCTTCTGCAACTGTGTCTGTAAAATGAGGCAAATCCTCCTTTAACGCTAGAAGGAAGGCTGGATCAGATGAACTCACAATCCCTTCCAATTGCAAGATCTGTAACTCTAAGCACTTGGTACAGCTATTGCTACCCTTGCCTTGCAGCAAGCCAAACACTTGCAGCTAACTCTCATCACACCCTAAGTTTAATGTGCCATTATTTACTGGGTAGATGTCCTATTTCCTAACATGAGGCCGAGAAACCAGTGGCGGTCACTGAGAAGCGCCCAGGGCCATAGAATACAACCTCTGCTGAGTCTCTGGAATCTATCTAAACCCTCAAATGGGGGAAATCAGGATGGCTGGAACTTGGGTGTCTCTCCTCACTCCTTCTCTCTTGGCAACCCTTCCAAGAAAACCCCCTCTCATTCTTCTTTTTAAAAAATCAAAGCAATACATATATTCTGTTTAATGAATCAAACAGTAGCCCCATATTTTAGCCCTCCCCATCTCAGCTTCTCACCCCCAGAGAAATTCATTTTTAATTCTTGTATGGCTCTTTCTTCTGGTATTTCTCTCCATTTTCGAAATGTCATAGTTTTGTTTCTTGATTTTCAGATATAGATATATTTGAGGGCTTTTTATTACTTGGCTATTTTACACACCCACCAGTATCTTCCTATAAAGCAAATATTTCCCTAATCCCCCAGATTCAGGGCCATCATCCGGCCACTCAGCATAATGACAGCTGAAGCAACAACGCTGGATACAGACTCTAGATGAGCCTGCTCTCCAGCTACGAATATGCTACAGCCTCATTCTCCCAAGATCACTTAGAAATTCTCCTTGTCCATCTGAAGATGCTAATAAAATTTAGAAATGATTTTAGAATCCTGCAGCAGTAAATAAACTACCAGGTTTTAATGGACCAAATCCTACCCACAGGAATTTAGAAATTTGTTCATTAAATGACCAGAAAGCCTAAAGCCTCTTCAGTTCTCTACAATCAGCTAATTTTTCTCTACTCCTATGCTCCATCCCCAATTACCTCCTTGCCCAGCTCCAAACTCCCTCACACAGTCCCCAACTGCAGGGCTCTGGGAGGAAGCTTGTCCTAAGCTGGTGAGCAAACCAGCTCAGCTTATCTACAAAGTTAAATATTTCATAGCTCAAGTTTACCTGGGAGTCCTGAAGTCTCCCCAGCTCTGGAGTGAAAGAAAAGCTGTCCGGAAGAGGCACCAACATGTGTGCTAACTCTTAGCAATGCCAGAAACTCTCCAACACAGAATGCTTAAACTTTTTGTTCTTGTTGTTTTATATTATTTGCATTATTCAATTTGTAAGTTTGTGCTAAATGGTTCAGACTGGGAAAGCTATGATGTACCCATATTTAATGCCAGGTACACCCTTGGCTCTTAGGTGTTTGTGCTCAATGGGATTCAGCATTACAATTGAGGTCCCCCATGGAGTAGAGGGGCTGAGAAGGGACCCTGCTGCAAGGGAGAGACTTGATGGGAGGGCAAGAAGATGTCTGAGCACGCTTATCATGAGTGACGGCGCTGTGGGCTCAGATCCTAACTGTGGACTGAGCCGAGACACAGCTAAAAGAAACAACACAAACCCAAGAATCCCTTAAAATCACCACCTTTAAATAGTCCCTCAGGATAACAATAAGGCAAATCAATAAAATATGAAAACCTATGATTATGATATATGGTATCTATCCATTCATCCAGCCCATTTCATTTTACCCATTTATTGAGCATCTATAGAGCAAAGCTTTGCTGGATTGTAGAGACTACTATGACAAATTACTTGCCTATAATCCAATTAGGTAAAGATTCACATGTCCAGCAAATAAATTATGCAAGAAAAACAGAAAGGGCAGGCTTTCAAGTGACGAGAGGAATACAGTATCAAGTGCTATCGGATTTTAAAAAAGAAAGAACAATCATAATTGGTTAAGGAGAAATATAAGAAAACACAAAGGGAATAAAAGAAAACTCAGCCGGGCGTGGTGGCTCACACCTGTAATCCCAGTACTTTGGAAGGCCGAGGCGGGCAGATCATGATGTCAGGAGATAGAGACCATCTTGGTGAAACCCCGTCTCTACTAAAAATACAAAAAATTAGCTGGGCATGGTGATGTGCACCTGTACTCCCAGCTACTCGGGAAGCTGAGGCCAGAGAATCACCTGACCCCGGGAGGCAGAGGTTGCAGTGAGCTGAGATCATGCCACTGCACTCCAGCCTGGGTGACAGAGTGAGACTCTGTCTCAGAAAAACAAACAAACAAACAAAAAGTGCCCAAAACTCAGAAGGAAACTCCAGCAGGGAAGATGTGATCACGCACCAAGCCGGGGTCAGTGAGATGGAAAGGAGCAGCATGGGAAGACTGAAGAGGCAGTGGTGCGGGCAACAGGCCGTACAGCATTTGCTTCCGAGGAACGAAACATGGTTTGGGCATCCTGAGGGATAACCGTGAAAGCTGGGAAAGTGTGAGCAGAGACCGCCACTTTGTGAGCATCCAAGTCCAAATAGCCACCCCACCGGGCAGCTGGGGGTACCTCTTCCTCCGGGCTTTGTTAATGTAGAATATTAAGGAGTGCTTATGCTGTTGTGCATCAATATCCTGTTTTCCTCCTCACCCCCAGGAAATTCCTGAAACAGAGGGAAACCTCTGGTTCCAGCAGCAGAAACAGAAAAGCTACACACCTGGTTCTTCATGTCACACTAAAGGTTTTCCCACACACATGCTGCTCCCTCAGAAAATTATCATTCTGATCCATCATACGTTGTAGGAGGGTCTTATCCTCATTTATATCCTTATTATAATAAATGAGTTCCAAGTTCTAAATATCTGACTTACCAGTAAGTTTTAGAATACAGCCACACTTTAGGAAGCTGTGGAGCAGACTACATGAGAGTGAAAGGAGTCTCATGTCCCTGCTCCACGTTCCAGACATTTCATTATCTCAGGACAGAAAAATCTAAAGGCATGGAGCTCATAAATGAATGAGGACCTTGTTTGTAAGCCTCAATGACCCATTTTCCCATGCAGTGTGTTCCTAAGAGTCAATAGCCTAATGACTGGGCTTTTCTAGGGAAAGGAGGTACTGTAGGTCCTTGTTTGTAAATAAATGAAATGGAGGCAATTGATCACATACACCAGAGCCTACACGGAATACCATAAATTAAGCAGTGTTCTTTCTCCAGTGAGTCTGCAAGTGCCTAGAAGCAGCAGGGCTGCTTCTGGACTTCCTTCCAGGCATTTGGTGTTAGCCTAGAGTAGCACATGGATCCCTGTGGATTGTAGGACAAAACCAGGAGGGATGCTGGCTTCCATCATCCCTTTCCCTTTCGCCCTCTCCTGATTCTATAAATCACTTCTGGCAGGTAGCTGGGAAGCAGCTGCGAATGACAGGTTTGCTCTGGAGCACAGGAAGCCACCTTTTAACCTGCCTGCTGTTGTTTGTCTCTCAAAACGTGACAAAGGAACAGATGCAAGCAACATGCCAACTGTTGAGAGGATCTGCTCGGAGCACTATAGGAAGCCTGTTTGGAGCTACATCTCACCAGCCAATCCAAGGAAGAACAACTGAGTTCATTTCCTGAAACCCCCTCTGCACACTCTTGTTCAAGTCAGGTTGGGTCAGCAGTGCTCAGGCTACGCACCACGCAATGCTTCCACCATTGCCCCTATGGCTCCCAGGTCTCGAAGCCCCTTCCTAAGCCCCATTCAAATGCAACTGAGAAGTTCAGTCCAGCCTTGCCCCAGCGAGGACTTCTTTGATCCCATGCCTCTCCCTCATCTCTCAACCAGACTACTTTTCACAGTCTGTAAGCCTCTCATGGGTCAACCTCATTTCTGCAAACCATCTTGTGATCTCCAGCTCTTTGAGGGTTGGAGCCATGGCTTACATATCTTTGTATTCCCAAAGTAATGGTTTTTCAAATCACCAGTTGCAAACCATGAGTGCAATGGGAAACAAGTATAATGGGTTGCACCCAATATATTAAAATATGAAATTAAAACTAGCTTACACAAGTCACTCCTGGGACAACTGGGGAACTATGAAGTGAATATTAGATGACATTATCAAATTCTTATTAATTTTCTAAGGGATAGTAATTGTGGTGTGTTTATGCAGGAAAATGCCTTATTTCTTTTAAAAATTATTTTTATTAGACTTTATTTTTTGGAGTAGTTTTAGTTTCACAGCAAAACTGAGTGAAAAGTAGAGATTTCCCCTATCCCCACACATGCACAGTCCTCTACTATCAACATGCATCTGACATTACAGTAACATACAGAGTAGTCTCACTGCCCTGAAATTCCTTTGTGAACTTAAGGAGATACATGCTAAAGTATGAGAGGTGACTTACTTTCAAATGGATCAACAACAAAAACATTTGTTTGTGTATAAGCACACATACTTGCACAGATCAAGGAACTGTGCCCAAATGCTCAACTGCTGAATGTTAGGTGTAGGGTATGCAGGCATTCGCTGAACTATTCTTTACATTTTTGTGTATTTGAAAAGTTTTACAATAAATAATAGAAGAAAATGAAACAAAAAAATCAAAATGTAGAGGATGAAATATGATTTGGTTTAGGTATCTACTGACATGTGTCCTGGGTCACAACATACACTTATTTCTTATTGTGGGTAAAGGCTCAGAGTTGGAAAGTGCCATCCAGGCTGCATGTGGTGGCTCACACTTGTAAACCTGTAATCTCAGCACTTTGGGAGGCAGAAGTGGGAGGACTGCTTGAGCCTAGGAGTTCAAGACCAACGTGGGCAACAGAGCGAAACCCCATCTTTGCGGGGGGGAAAAAAAGGGAGAAAATGCTGTCCAGTGTAACTTGCTGCTCTAAGCACACAGCAGGCAGGCAATGAAATATTTGTTAATTAACTTCTAGAAGCACAAGATTTAACTGAAGCAGCAAGCTGAGAAATCATTGTTTCCAGTTACATCCCATTAACTCGAGCTGTGTCAACACAGCTAAGCCTTTTCTTGCCTTAGCACACTTGGGTCTAACCTTAACTCAGCCTTCAGGCCTTTCTTATTAGATGTTTAATTACTCATCAGGAAAGATACTGCTGGTGTTTCCCCTTGATGCCAGGGAGGGAAGTGTGTTTACAGAAGACTCCAAGTAGGGTGACCAATTGTTAGGGTTTGCCTGGGATTGAGGTTTCCCAGGTCTAGGGATATTTTATGCTAAAACCAGGACAGACTTGGGCACCCCAGGGCAGCTGGTCATCTGAAATCTGAGCGAAGACTTTAAGAGAACCTTGGACAGACCTGGGAGAGCTGACATTGCTGTGCTGCGTGGCAGATGACACCACGGTAGTGTGAGCAACAGGGGCAAACCCAGACCAGAAGAACAGTAAAAAGACAAAGATCACTCTGATGCCATCCAAACAGCAACAGCAAATGCCACACTGCAAAGTGTGCCTCATGTCCTTAAACAAAATCTTTCTCTGATTATTCAACAGCTAATCTGGAAAACAAAGGACAAAAGGAAACTTACTGTAAAAACGTCATCATCACCAAGCTCAGCTTCATTATGGATGGTGGAAGATGATGTTGTTGAACCTAAAAAGACAAAAATGTAGTAGAAAGTGTTTCCCAAGACGATAAATCAAATCCAACCGTTAAAAAAAAGGATATTTAAATAAAACCACATTCCATTCCTTTGCATGTGAATTACCAGCAGAAACAAGTTACCTGGGAATTGAGTGCTTTTAATTTACTCCTCTTTAATTGGTTCTTGCCAAGATGCTCCCTAAATTAACTTTGCCTGTTGTTGTTCCCAATTAATCTCTCAAACTTCTGCACTGGCCATAGAGAATAAGCACACACAGAGGCACCGTGGAGGAGGCGAGGGGAGATCCTGCCCGCTCCTTTGAGGGGCATACATCAAGCCCAGCCTCTGTAGTGACCTTCAAGTCCAAGCTGTGTAGTGGGAAAAGCACTGGATGGGGAAGCCCTAAGTGAGACCTGCCACAATCTCACTGCGTTAACTGGACTTGGCTCCTCTGGTCTTTTCATCTACCAATGAAGGAGTTTTAACTCAATAGCTTGTTTGGTTGTGTCTAGTTCTGAATTGAGATATTCTATTCTAAATCCTAAACTGTGGGCTCCCTTCTAAGGGGACATCTGTGCAAGGGGGTTTTCTTTTGCAATACTGAGGCATCAGTGCATTTGCTTTGTTTTTCCAAGTCAAAATTAAGGCTCTTGTTGGAAAACTCTCCTTAATCCATCATGGAACCAACTGGACTTTAGAGTTCAACTTATTTCCTTGTTCACCTTTTTCTTCAATCTAGTATGCGAATCAGGTACAACTGCCCTACTTACCCTCCCCCACCCCATATAGCAGACAATAATACATGGATCAACTTAACTGGCCAAAAGAAAGACAGAAGTTCGAGGTCAGCCTGGCTAACGTGGTGAAACCCTGTCTCTACTAAAAATACAAAAATTAGCTGGGCGCGGTGGCTCAAGCCTGTAATCCCAGCACTTTGGGAGGCCGAGGCGGGTGGATCACGAGATCGAGAGATTGAGACCATCCTGGTCAACATGGTGAAACCCCGTCTCTACTAAAAATACAAAAAACTAGCTGGGCGTGGTGGCGCGTGCCTGTAATCCCAGCTACTTAGGAGGCTGAGGCAGGAGAATTGCCTGAACCCAGGAGGTGGAGGTTGCGGTGAGCCGAGATCGCGCCATTGCACTCCAGCCTGGGTAACAAGAGCGAAACTCCGTCTCAAAAAAAACAAAAAAACAAAAAAACAAAAATTAATTGGGCGTGGTGGTGCATGCCTATAATTCTAGCTACTGGGGAAGCTGAGGCCTGAGAATCATTTGAACCTGGGAGGTGGAGGTTGCAGTCAGCTGAGATCGTGCCACTGTACTCCAGCCAGGGCGACAGAGTAAGAATCCATGTCCAAAAACATATATATATATATTTTGCTATTACATAAAATTGAAATTAAAAGAATTGCTCGGAAAGGAAGATAAATATTTAAATTTCCAATGAGAGACCGCAGGAGAAAAAACAATAATCCCATATTATGTTCTGTGCAACTCCTATTGGTCTTTCCGAAGTTCTCTCTACTCTGAATTACTCCAATCAACCAATGTTCAAATTTGATAGGAAGAAAAAGCTAGGTAGCATGTATATAGAGAAAAAAATTACAAGTAGCAGAATGAAATGTTGTGCAATTAAGTCATGGACACAATGTGAACGTCTATCAATAAAATAGGAGGTGTTTTTTCTCTAAACAGGTAAAAGCTATGTTTAATAACATGGTATCTGCAGGTGCTGCAGTGGAGAATTTCTGCATTTGCATCTGTGGACTCTAGCCAAGCCCACCATGAGAACTGACTGCCCAAGTTCTCATGGACTGCCTCCAGGCCATGATCAGATGTAACACAATGCCTGCTACTCACTTACCCATAGACCAAGGCCTAAACCTAACCAGGGCTCCAGAGATCTCAGATCCCTTTCTTTTTCAGTGGCAGCCGTCCACCCTGGGACTCTGATTACAGGAGGACAGTGGGTAGGCCAGGAGCTTTCTGGGCCCGCCAGCATCCATTCTCTACTTCTGAGCCAGGCAGACCAGACCAGAGCCATTTCAATAGTCAGGACAAGGTGAAAGCAGTAAAAAATACACACACATGGAAATCCAGAACCTGCCTCTTTGTTTTTTCACAGCAGAGTCTAGAAATCAATTGGGATTACTCCTTACTCTGAAATCCATCTCCTTTTCCCTGCATTGTCACTTTAATTACTCTCCTTGGATGTTCCAAAGGTTTTGGCATCTACTGAACTGGCCCCAAACCCTCCCGCAAATAAACCACAAATATATGATGGCAGACTATTGGAATTAAAAAGAATTTGGAACATTTCCATAGTCCCACTAAGAATGCAGCGACAAGTTCAATACCTTCTATAAGGTCTTCGATTGCTTTCCTTACTCCCCTGTCAAAGGCTCGGGCATCAGCAGGGCTTTGGAAAGTAAGTCCAAACTTCCTATTATCGACCTTCCAATGATGAAACGTTGGATTGGCTTTGGTGTAGACCAAGTCCTTTCTTATATAGCATTCTAATACCACCTGAAGGATAGAAACACAGGCTGGTTACTAGTGGAACAGCCATGATGAAATCTGGTTAGAAGTCTAATTAGGAACCATCACTGGTGGCAACTACCAATACCCCTCTGTCCCCTGCCTTTGCGTATCTGTGAGTCTTTCCAACTGGAGAGAAGGTTTTGCTTGGCTGCTGACCATCTGATCTTTGCTGCTCCCTGCCCCTTAGCTTTGGTGAGGTCCCTGCTGTCCTGGCTGTACCCCTTCACCATGCTCTCTTCATCACACTCATTCCGCTTCCTCCTGGCCCCTGGCTGGCAGGGCACTAAGCTGATGCCCAGGTCTTGGGTGTTTACTCTGTTCCAGATTACTGCTTTCATATTGGGGGTCTTTGTATCGATGGCTATCTAGCTTCCCTCCCCTGATGCCCCAAATTCCAAAAGTGGAAAAATTAACTTTATTCTAAAATTTCTAAAAATTAACTTTACTCTAAAATGTCTAAAATGTCTCCTCTCCCAACTTTTGGCAATGCCAATTCCTCTCGGCTCATTTTCTCTGGCTCAACGTCTCTGTGGTCATCTTTGCCTCCTCTGTCTATTCCCTGTATTATTAATCACCAGGCCCATTTCATTTTTCCTTCAATATCTTTTATATCAATCCCATTTCAGTTGCTGCCATCCTGATCTGGGTCTATTAACTTTAGGTTTGGATTAACAGAACCACCTTCAAGTTTCTAGCAATTTAGTCTCAGAACGGGCTTTTACTGAGTTATAACAAGCAGATTGATCTTTTTATCTCTAAGATGGAAGGAACACTAATGCTATCAAGGAGAACAAGAACATGCTCCGAAAACACTGAATAAATGAGAAACCTAACAGGGTCACACTCGTTGTCCAGTTATCTTCCCCATCAAGTTTTATTTTTGTGTGTACTTCCTTCTTGTCATCTTCATAATTTAGTACTGACTTCAAATTATTCTCTAACAGTTTCATGTATATTAGTCGCATTCCTCTAACTAGACTATAAAAAGTCAAGATGTATTATAAAATAACTCCCTCTGTGTCTAGCACAGTTGATAGGGATACTAGAGTTTATTATAGAAAAGAAACATTGCAATAATTTGAGTGTGAACTTTGTTCTTTATTCATTAAAAAAACTCAAACTACTTACAATATTTATTCCTATGGCTTTATTGCAAACACCATCATGATTTTGCTAAGTTTTAATAGCCCTAATATTGTTCTGGCAAAGATCTGCATTTGCCACATGTGATCTTATTAATTTAGACTAAATGAAGGACAAGAATGAAGGCTTGCCTAAATTAGCATACATGTAAGTTAGAGAATATCTTTAAATAAGTACAAATTCTAAGAATAGATTAAAGCAAAAAGAAATGAAGGAGGCTGGTGCAGTGGCTTACGCCTGTAATCCTAACACTTGGGGACTGAGGCGAGAGGATCACTTGAGCCCAGGCGTTTGAGACCAGTCTGGGCAACACGGCAGGACTCTGTCTCTAACTAAAATACAAAAATTAGCTGGGTGTGGTGGCACATGCCCGTAGTCCCCACTACTCAGAAGGCTGAGGTGGGAGGATTGCTTAAGCCTGGGAGGTTGAAGCTGCAGTGAGCCGAGAAGGTGCGCCGCTGCACTCCAGCCCAGGTGACAGCGTGAGACCCTGTCTCAACAAAAAGAAAGGACAAATGAAAAATACACTAAGGGTTGTCTAATGAACGTTCCCTAATTTAATAAATAAATGAGAATAATATTCAAATTGGTATACCAAACAGTAGTTCCAAGCAGTCAACTCTATTACATTGTATTGAGATTGGACAACAGCCCCCTCCCATAATTCTATTTATGATTAAATTGCTTATTATGGCCATTTCCTCCTAAGAATAGCATAATGATTAAATGTCAGCCCAGCCCCATTCCAAATCAGAAAAATCCAAATAATCAAGAATTTAACAAATGTTATCTATTTTAGAATTTAATAGTCTCCATTCAAAGTCTCAAAATAAACTTTCTGTATTATAAAAACAAAGACTCCTAGTTTCTCCGTATTTTGGGGGTGAAAAAATTAAGTCTTTGGTTGACATTTTCCAACTTTGAAATTATCCCAAAGGTACATATTCTTAACAAAAGTTTAAGTAAAATAAGTTCAGCCACCTAAATGAAGTGAGGGGGGAAATCAGATACCATCTCTACGTCCTCTGGAGCAAAAGAGTATCATATGTATCTAAGCGTAAAGACAAAAATGAAAAAGTTTAGATGCTTTAATCTTCCCAACAGATATAAACTCTGATGAAGTTTTGGCATACACACAATTAGACGCTAACTTAAAACTTAAGAAAGAATGCCTGTTTAAATAAGATGCATAAGGAGAAAAAAAGTGATTATATTCTTGTTGGAGACTTAAAAAAACTACACAAGAAATACATGTTGTGAAAGATTTAAGTATTCGATGAAGACATGAAGACTCCATTCCTACTCATTCTCCCTCCACCATCAACATCTCTGTGTCGAGTTCCCCACTGTCAGTAGAGTGGTCACAATCCCAGTTTCCGTTTTGTGGCTTCTTCATAAAAACACACATAAGTTTGTGTGTAAGTGTAACTGTGTTCAAATGTAGCCACACCTATAGGGTGTTTTTCAACTTGCTTTTTATTTTCCTTAAAAATATGTCATAGAGATCCAGGAGGGTAAAAATAATTATTTAATTCCTCCATATGGATGTATTAGATTTATTCAACCATTCTCCATACCAACAGGCATTTATACCAATGAGAACTGTCACCTTGAAGACAATGCTGCAATTTATATCCTTATATATTTCAAGTACAAATTAGAATTCTAGACAGCTTCCTGGTACTTAAAGACTTTTCTAATGAGTCAGTGGCAATATTAAGAAATGCAGTTTTTTGAGGCCGGGCGAGGTGGCTCATGCCTGTAATCCCAAAACTTAGGGAGGCCAAGGTGGGCGGATCACCTGAGATCAGGAGTTCGAGAATAGTCTGGCCAACATGGTGAACCCCTGTCTCTACCAAAAATACAAAAATTAGCCGGGCATGGTGACAGGCACCTGTAATCCCATCTACTCAGGAGGCTGAGGAAGGAGAATCGCCTGAACCCAGGAGGCAGAGGTTGCAGTGAGCCAAGATTGCACCATTGTACTCCAGTCTGGGGAATGAGCAAAATTCCATCTCAAAAAAAACCCCCCAAACAAAAAAGAAATGTAGGTTTTTTTTTTTAATATTAACAAGTCAGTGGCAATATTAAGAAATGTAGTTTTTGATACTGAGTCAGTGGCAATACTAAGAAATGTTGTTTTTTGACATTACAGAATAAAATGTATCAACATGTGGAACATCTGCTTAACTCAGTGGAGCATTATTTTTCAGGTGACCAATGCATGAGGTTACAAAATCAGGGATAAGTAAAAGATCTATTGAAAGTGAAAGATAAACCAGTGGGTTGTAATGTAACAGAGTATGAAAGGTATATTGATAGGTTTCAGATTCCACATTTAAGAAACCACTCTGGGTTGAGTTTTAGTGTAGTATCAAAGAATAATATCTAAAATTGTCTGAAAAGGCTATTAAAAGATTTCTCCCCTTACCCATTCCCCTTCTCAGTGAGGAGCTGAATTTTCTTTATATACGTCAACTAAAATAACATACTACAGATTAAAATAATATATTACAGATTAAAACAGGAACAGATACCAGAATCCAGCTATTTTCTGGAAAGCCAGCTATTAATGAGCTCTCCAAAAACATGAAGCAATACCACTCTTCTCATAACTACTTTTGTTCTGGAAAAGTTATACAGTTATTTGCCGTAAAAATGCCATTTATATCAACGTTGTTTAAGAGTTTTAAATTTTTTTCCATTTTAATTTCTAATACGGTAAGTTTTAAGTAGCTGTAACTCACCAAACCAAAAGCTCTTTGCTGTCCTGAATAAAATTTTGGAGTGTAAAGGGATCTCAAGACCAAAAGAGTTTAAGAACTGTTGTTGTCCATAAATCTGTAGGGTTAAGTCTTTTTCTAAAGGATAATGTTCTAGATGTGAACTGCTAGGTAAAAAGATATGCACATTTAAAATTAAAATCCTGCCAAATTGCTTTTCAAAGAGCTTTGCCAGCTCAAATTCCCACCAAATGTTACGTCAGAATGCTCACTGACCTACACATAGGCAAAGACTAGAATGAACAACCTCTTAGATTTTGTGATTAGTCTCCATTAAGAGGTTTCTCACAAGATTTATTTAAGGAGTAAACTCCTCTAATCCATCTAAAATGAGATTCAACTCAGAAAATTTTAATTTACACATAATTTCTCAGGCTTGACTGTCCCCAGCTTACCAAAAAATTATCTGAGTAACTATTTGTGAATGGGTGTCTGGAACAAAGACTTTTCCCCACAGAAACAATGGCAGTTAGGTTCACAGCCCTCAATATGTAACTAAACAAATGCTCACAATGTGCTGAATTTTAGACCTGCACTACATTGTAAAAACTGACAACACTGTTTCTATCAGAAAGAGCACTTCATGCCCTAGTTGGAATACCGGGAACTCTGATAACTTAACCATCCATCTAATATATCCTAAAAATGATCTTCATCTTTTCTTTGCCATTCCACCTTTTGGGGAGGGTTCCCTCAATAACTCACCACATTTGCAGAGCTCCCCTGTGGGGGCATAGTCTCCAGTGGGCACTAGCATTGCATTAGAGAAGCTTGAGGGGCCCAAAGGAAGGATTATCATAGCTCTAAGGAGAGAGGAGGAGAGGGAGAAGGAGAGGGAGAAGGAGAGGGAAAGAGGAAATGAGAAGGGAAGGGGGGTTGGGGGAGGGAGGGAGAGTGTGTGTATGTGTATGTGTGTGTGCGTGTGTGCACACACGTGAGTGCATGTGCTGGGCATGGGTGAGTGGAGGGGTTAAGTACCACTCAGTATAGGAATCCAGAATTTCCCAGAGCATGAAACGGGGAAGGTGAGGGTTGGAAAGATAGAGAAATATAACTGGATACATGGGTGTGTGATTTAGGTACTAGTGAACATGGAAGTCCACAAGTGTGGAGTCCAGGAATGTAAAGGGGACAGGAAAAGGGGTGGGAAGATAGAGAAACATGATGGGGGAGGAGATGGGCACACTTTTAGGACAGCACAATCCGTGTACTATCAACAAACAACAGAAGTTGGTCCACGACTCAGCAGGGGTGGACAGAAGACTGGACTGCCCTAGTAGTATGCAGGGTTAGTGTGAAGGGATAGGCTTTGGTTTTGCAAAGAAATGGGCCCCAACCCCGGCTCTTCTGGTGACATTACCCGTCCCATGCCAAGGGGAAGTGGCTTACTTCTTAGAGCATTGAGTTTCCCCACTACAATGTGGAAAACAGTAATAACTTCCTCTTTCAGAATGTTGCAGGAATTTAGCTGAGGTTATTTATTTTTAGAGGACTTGGAACAAATGGTAAAAGTTTACTATGCAAGTCACTGGTAAGACATTATCAGTGACTGGATTAGACAAGCTAAAAGGCCTATTTAGGTTGAAGTATTCTATGACAAACCACAGAAATACGAGGAAAAAGTAGCTCTAAAAACATAACCCTTCAGACGAGATAATCTGGTAAAACACAGAATAACCCTAAAAACAAAAAGGCCAGAGAAGTGGAAAATTTATATATATATATATATACACACACACACACATACACACATATATAAAAAATAAAAGGGCAAGGAAGAGATTATAAAAATATACTTGCAGCAAATATGACAGATGGAGATTCATATCTTTATTATTCAAGAGGGCATACACATCAAGGAGGAAAATAAGGCCCCGATAGGCAAATATACAATGGATACCAACAGATAATTCACACTTACAACTGTTAACAAATAGAAAAACATTTTATCTCATTAGTATGCATAAGATTTTATATGTATATTTTATATACATATATATTATATATTTTATATCATTCAATGTGCTAAAGGAAATTCTAATACTGGTAGTAGCTCCTTGCACATGTATCAAAAGTCATAAAAATATGACCCCCTAAATTATTCCAAAAATATAATAAATGTGGAAAATTCACATCGGTGTATTCCTAACACTTAGGTGAGGGGAAGAACCTTAATAATTGACACTAAGGAGGCGGTCAAATAATGAAACATCAAACTGATATCAGCAACACAGAAAATTTCTTATGAGAATGTTAGGGCAATGCTGTTTTATGATAATCTTGAAACAGAATGTTGAGGCAAATGAGATATACAACTGTTTTAAAATATGGCTGGGCACAGTGGCATGTGTCTGTAGTCCCAACTACTCTGGAGGATGAGGTGGGAGGACCATTTGAAGCCCAGGAATTGGAGGCAGTCTGTGCAACAAAGTGAGATCTTAAAAAAAAAAAAGTACAAAGCGGGAAAGTTACATCAAAGGGCTAAGGGTTGGTTGTTTAGGGTTGTTCAGTTTTGGGGTCAGAGTGACAAGAGAATCAAATACTGGGTTCCAGGACCCCCAAAACAGGCCACCAAGAACAAGGAATCTTTCTGAATCATAATTTTTTCAATTACAATTATACAGGCTGCTGTAAGGATACAATGATAGATCTGACCAAAGGGCTCGATTATACGTAGTATATGGCAAATGCTAGATAAATGGCAGTCATTTTACTCTTTATTGGTAAAGTAGTTACATTGCCTTTTACTGCAGAAATGTTATAAGTAAGAATGTTTTCATTATTTGGCTCTCATATAGGGTATTTCCTACATAAATACTTCTTAAAATTAGCTATCTTCTCCCTTTAAATTTTCAGAAATGCAATCAAATGTGAAAATAACACTTCTATTAACCCATATGTAACATTTACAAATTGTTCTGTCTTATCTATTTTGTGAATTTTTTAAACTATAAGAAGTGCTTGCAAAAGAAGATTAAATTTGTACACTTAACACATAAAACATAAAACCCAGCAGATGCTGCTGTAAAGGGTCTCAAATGCAACACTGACATATTCCTCTGGTGTCTTCGTATTTTCTCTGTGGAATCTTGCACAATCCTGCACATTCTGAATCATCTTCTGGCTTCTGAGTATAACTCCATGATCAAATACACATAGAAGTAGTGTTCTTCCATGTTTAGGGCCATGAATTTAAAATAGATTTGGATATTCTATTTTCCTTCCTATCATAGCTTCCTTCATAACATAGAACTGATCATTTGAGTTCCTCCATGAGACTGTATATTATGTATCAATCCCCCACCCTTGAGAGAGGATGATTAATCTCCAAAGTATTTATCTATAAGCATGGATAATTATTTACATAATTATGGGCTGGTGCGGTGGCTCATGCCTATAATCCCAGCACCTTGGGAGGCTGAGGTGGGCAGATCACTTGAGGTCAGGAGTTCCAGACCAGCCTGGCCAACATGGTGAAACCCTGTCTCTACTAAAAATACAAAAAGTGGCTGGGTAAAGTGGCATGCACCTGTAGTCCCAGCTACTTGGGAGGCTGAGGTAGGAGAATCACTTGAACCCAAGAGGCGGAGGTTGCAGTAAGCAAAGATCACGCCACTGCACTCCAGCCTGGGCAACAGAGAGAGACTCTGTCTCAAAAAAAAAAAAAAAAAAAGAAGTATGATACCACTGCTTTTTGTTACTTTCTTTTTCCAAGCATGTTTTATTCATAAGGGCCTGAAATAAAAGCTACAGTATCTTCTGGATAAACATTTATTTATAAGTAGCCTAATGTCAGACGACATCTTGCCTTTGTATTTTACCTGCCACCCAAACCTCAATGGCATGCTCCATGAATAAACTCTACATTTTTAAAACTCTGACTTCACAGCTCAGTACAATGTGATTCATAATAATAAAAGACTACACTTTTGTTTTGAATACCTTTTTACAATGATAGACATCTTAATCAAAGACGTAAATAAAATAGCCAAATATACTTCTAAGCATCTCAGATAAAGTGTGTGGTCAAAAGAGACTTTGCTGGAAAGGAACAGTCACATTTTGCAATTTGGCACCAGCTCCAGGGTTCTAACTTTTGAAGCTTTTGCAAGAGTTTGAAGTCAGAGAGAGAAAGAAAAAAAATATTTTCAGAGGACTATGATTTAACGTAAAGAAAGCAATTGTCACAAATTTAACCCAGGTGTTATATGTCTGCCATTACCAGTTTGTCTTTCTGTCGTTCACCATGGATGAGAAAGCCGCTTCGTCCATTGCCTTCGGGGTGCATGACCTTACAGACCCCGACGCGACTGATCCCGCCTCCTTCCTGTGGGAACCATCCCCCGCTGGAGTCATCTCTGGTCATAACCACAGCCTTGACACGCACAATATAGCTGTCACTAAAACGACAACAAGAAGAATGGGGCATGACAATGGTCTGGTAGTTGCAGCACTTTTTTGGACTTATTGGAAAAAAAAGTCTATGCCTGGCGGCAACCTTAAAAGACAACCCATCTCAACTCCTAGGAAAAAACAAAACACTTAAACTCAAAATAAAAGTGCATTAAAAAGAAAAAGATACCTAGTAATTAAAACTACTTGTGATCTAAAGATGTACATAGGCACAATATTCTCCAGTTTCTAGGTGTAAGTACTGATAAATGAGTTGATCTCTGTAGTTTAGTATTTTTAGGTTGGAAAGACACAAACCTATTTTGGGTTGTTGTTGTTTATTTATTTATTTATTTTGATGGAGTTTTGCTCTTGTTGCCCTGGCTGGAGTGCATTGGAACGACCTCAGCTCACTGTAACCTCGCAATTCTCTGACTCAGCCTTCCAAGTAGCTGGGATTACAGGCACCCACCACCATGCACGGCTTATTTTTTGTATTTTTAGTAGAGATGGGGTTTCACCACGTTGGCCAGGCTGGTCTTGAACTCCTGATGTGAGGTGATCCACCCACCTTGGCTTCCCAAAGTGCTGGGATTACAGGCATGAGCTACTGCACCTGGCCTACAAACCTATTAAGAGGGTATTATGGTTTCAACCCTTTAAAATTAGTTGAAAATGAATGACCAAGTTTTAACATTTTATAAAGCCAAGAATCTTATTTAGCATAAAATAGGATAATCTACTTCTAAATCATAAATTCACCATGAAATCATGTATCTAGGTGGGAAAATATTTAATAACCCTTTACACATTTGTAGCCTTCTGTTTATATTTTATTTTTTCCAGTCTAAAACCTCAATTTCACAATAAGTTCTTCTGCACATTTGCCAAAAATCCTCTTTATTCCCCAGAGACCAACTCTAGCTTCCTTTCATTCTTCATCACTTTTGGGGAAAAAGTGATGAAGAATTTATTTGGATTTTCAGCAAGACCATTATATTATCACTTGCTGTTTTCTTTCTGTAGGTAGAAATTCATTTTTACTCATTCAAACACATATTCGCGTCTTGTATATGCCAGGCACTGTGGCAGATTCTTGGAAAACAAAGCTGCAGAGTAACAAAGGACTGCCATCCCCTCGTTCCCTGGGCCTCAGGAAAGATGCCCGAAGGCACTCAGGACCTGGCCCCTCAATTGGCCAGAGGCATGGAGGCAGTCCCTGTGCCCCATAAAAGGCAAAGCCACCAGCTTTTCCATGACCCCCTACAGCTCACCCTCCACTGTCACCCAACTCACCTCCCTTGGCGCCCCAAACCCAAGGTCTCCAATTTCCTTTACTTCCTCATCCCCTCTTCTAATCATTCGTTTTTTTTCATTGTTGTAAAATATGAATGGTGTAAATTTCCCTGTTTTAACCATTTTTAAGTGTACAAGTTCAGTGGCATTAATTGCACCCACACTGTTGGGCAACCATCTACCTCCAGAACTTTGCGTCATCCCAAACTGAAACTCTGTTCCCATGAAAAACACTGACTCTCCCTTCCCCAACCCGTCCGCCCCTGGCACCCACCATTCCACTTTCTGTCTCTATGAATCTGATGCTCTAGTTATCTCATATAAGCTCCTTTCCCTTTCCTAACCTAAATGAAAACACACTCTCAACTGGGCCTCTGTGGCCCATTCTCCCAGGGCTGCTTTCTGCCTCCCCTCTGCACCATGCTGGGCCTACCTGTGGGTATGGTAACTGCCACTGCTGCAGACTATTCAGCCTCCCTTCAGTGCTTCTGAAGCTCACACCCTGACCATGCCCCTGAAAACCCTTCAGTCTTCTACAGACCTCACTTCCCTTCATTCCTTGAAGACTTCAGCAACTAGGCTCACTGTCCCTCCATCTCTCCACCATGATCCCTGTCTCGATCCTTGATAATTTCATTATTGATGCTGAGGATCCCTCCAATTCTCTGGCCTCTCAGGTTCTAGGCCTCTTTCTCTCCAATACCCTTGTCTTACAACCTACTTGAGCCATTCATGCCCAGGTCAACCGTGATCTTGTCATTACCGGTAACTGCACTACCTCCATAACTCAATTGTAAGCATCCTGCTCTCTGACCACTCCTAATTTTGCAGCTCCCTTCCTCCAGACTCTAATAATTCTTTGCCCTGTTGGGGCCAACAATCTATTGTTCTGACCACTTTTGCCCTGTCCCCCAATCTTCACATCCTCAACTGATTCTCTACCCAACATTCCATCACATTCCACATTTTTTTTTTTTTTTTTTTTTTTGGAGACAGAGTCTTGCTCTGTCGCCCAGGCTGGAGCACAGTTGTATGTGGTCTTGGCTCACTGCAACCTATGCCTCCTGGGTTCAAGCGATTCTCCTGCCTCAGCCTTCCGCGTAACTGGGATTACAGGCACCCATCACCATGCCTGGTTAATTTTTGTATTTTTAGTAGAGACAGGGTTTCGCCATGTTGGTCAGGCTGTGGTCTTGAACTCCTGACCTTGTGATTTATCTGCCTCAGCCTCCCAAGGTGCTGGGATTATAGGCATAAGACACCACACCAGGCCACATTCACATTCTATCACAGCATTCTTTGCACACAACCTTAATGCCTTTGCCCTCCCCTTCCTTATTGCCATTGGCTGGCATGACCCCAATGGGGTTAAATCCTACCATCTACCTACTCTGTAACCCCACCCAGCTGCTGAACATCGTGAGAGGGAAAAACCCTACTCTACTATGCTCATAGGATTAGTTTTAAAGCCATAAACACTACCCTCAAGTGAGTCCTTAAGTGCCACTTGGCATCCTGCTACATTTCCTTGATCGTCCCCTAAAAGACGACTCCACATGGCCTCCTACCCCCTCACTCTCAGAAGATGGATGAAGCTGCTTTAGCTTCACTGAGGAAATAGACAGAATCAGAGGAAACCTTGTGCCTGTGCCCACCACCACGCCTACTGCTTTGTACCAGTGCTCTCTGCCCTTCCTCCTGGAAGTGCGGTTAGGCCATCCATGATCCAAGCTAGGGCCAACTTCCTCCACTTCAACACCTTCTATATACCAACAGTGCCCAAAGTCACACTTCCATCCAGGTATCTTCCGTGAGCTTCAGGCCCGTAGAACCAAGGGACTATGTGAGGTCTGTACACAGGCGCCTAATACGTCTCACCATCAGCATGTTTCAGGTTGAACTCTTGGTTTCTGACACCTCCTCACACGTCTAGTTCTCTCTTCAAAGTACAGCCAGGATCCACATTTTCCCACTTCCGCTGATACTGACCTGATCCAGCTGCCATCACCTTCCATTGAGATTACTGCAGTAGCCTTCCAACTGGCATCCTTGCTCCCATGTTTGCTCAACTTACCCAGAAAACAAAAAGCTAAGTCAGGTCACTCTACTCAAACAAACCCGCCGGTGGTATGGCCAAGTAGAAGTCAAAATCTGGACCTTACTCTACTACTCTCCTTGCTCATCCAGCTTCGTCCCACTGGCCTTCATCCTTCTACCTCTGGGCTTTAGCACTTGCTGTTTCTTCTGCTTAAAACCCTACTCCTCACATACCAACTGGGTCACTCAAATCTCTGCCCAAGGTTATTTCAGAGAGGACTTCCCTGCCCACTCTGTATAAAGCAGGATAGCATCCTCTACCCCTAATCTTCTCCCCCTGTTTTGTCTTTCTATATGCTACTAAATCAATGCTTACTCAATAAAATATCTGCTTGCCTACCAGAATATAAACCCCACAGGAGCAGCGACTTTGCCTTTTTTGTTCCCTGCTATATCCCTAGAGCCTAGAATGGTGTCTTATATGTAATAGCTTGTGGAATCAATGTGGTCAAATTCATAATATAAACAGGTTTAAAAAAATTATCTATAGCAGGCTGGGTGGGGTGGCTCATGCCTGTAATCCCAGCACTTTGGGAGGCCGAGTGGGGCAGATAACCTGACGTCAGAAGTTTAAGACCAGCCTGGCCAACATGGTGAAACCCTGTCTCTACTAAAAATACAAAGAATTAGCTGGGCTTGGTGGAGGACACCTGTCATCTTAGCTACTCAGGAGGCTGAGGCAGGAGAATTGCTTGAACCCAGAGGCGGAGGTTGCAGTGTGCCAAGATCATGCCACTGGACTCTAGCCTGTGCAATAAGACCAAAACTCTGTCTCTAAATCAATCAATCAATCAATCTATCAATCTATAGCTAACAGAATTCCTATAAAAACATAAAGTGTTCAATACTTATTTACTTATGAGCCACAAATACTAAATTGGGATTACAGTAAAGATCTCCCTTCAATTAATAAAAAAATTGAATAAAAATCATGTAGAAGTACATGTAAAAATCATAGAACGCACATGTACGTGTATGACTAATCCATTAATTTCAGGATTCAACATGCATATTCCCTTAGATCCTAAAGATTAAAAATCTTCTGTAACATGTATTTAGATTAACTGCATACAATTTTGGAGAATATCCTTTCCTCCCTCCAGCCCCATTTATTAAAAACAAAAACCAAAAAACAAAAAGCTAAGGGTCCTAGGACTTTTAATTCTCTAGTGTGTAATACGGCTTTCTCGAATCTTCTAAGAGTGTACTATGGGTTCATCTCAACAGGAGATGCCAAGGTGAAGAACTGAAACTCTGTGCACCTCTTGTTAAAACATGCTTTTAGCTGGGCGCGGTGGCTCAAGCCTGTAATCCCAGCACTTTGGGAGGCCGAGGCGGGTGGATCACAAGGTCAAGAGATCGAGACCATCCTGGTCAACATGGTGAAACCCTGTCTCTACTAAAAATACAAAAAATTAGCTGAGCGTGGTGGCGCATGCCTGTAATCCCAGCTATAATCCCAGCTACTCAGGAGGCTGAGGCAGGAGAATTGCCGGAACCCAGGAGGCGGAGGTTGCAGTGAGCTGAGATCGCACCATTGCACTCCAGCCTGGGTAACAGGAGCCAAACTCCGTCTCAAAAAACAAACAAACAAAAAACCATGCTTTTACTTTTTTTTGTGTTGCAGCTGTCTGCCATTCTCTGTTTCTTTGAGGGGATTAAGTAAACATGAAAAAGAGAACTTTGCATTACTTATGTTAGTGCCATAACTTATTTCCAAAAAGTACTCATTTATTAGAGAATTAAAAAATACCTTTCCCTTCTGTGTCCAGACTGCAAGGCTGTTAACTCTGGCCTCTGCTTGCACTCTGAGGCTTCCTCTTTCCTGCCTCAATGCTTCCTATCAAGTGCCTTCTCCAGGGCATAGCTTCTCTGTGATGGGATTGGGGGAAGGGGAGCCTCAGGGGCAGAAGCCCCCTTTGCCTCCTCCAGCAACAGCCCCAACAGCCAGCATTAACTGAGGCATCTGGCTATTTAAAACAAGGCAGGGGTATAAAGTGCTTCACTAAAAGCTGTGAAGGATGTCTGGATAATCCAGCTGCATGGCTGCATGCCAACTGCTTCCTATCCATGGTGTGGTATATTTACGTTACTCAGGCACTTCACCCCACCCAGCACAGAAATGACAATAAACTCCACTACCAAAAAGGTATAAAGGAGGAAAACTCCCTTCCCACCTTCCCTCCCTCCCCCTCTTTCTGGAAAGAATTAAACAACATCTGTTTAAAACAGATGCAGGATTTGTTAGTTGGAGGGGGGGATGGAGCAGGAAGGGCAAGGTCAGATTAGTTTTAAAAATTTGCACAAGGAAACTGCTGCTGGTATGCCTTAGAAAAAAATTTCAAAACATGCTATCATTGTCAAAAATAACAACATTTTAAAAGAATGCTTCTGAAATTGACAACTGCTGTAATGGTGTGGACCTGGTGA
The DNA here is from genome assembly GCF_048565385.1 of Saimiri boliviensis. Taxonomy (NCBI): domain Eukaryota; kingdom Metazoa; phylum Chordata; class Mammalia; order Primates; family Cebidae; genus Saimiri; species Saimiri boliviensis. The sequence continues at coordinate 72,528,510 of NC_133449.1, read as the reverse complement.
AGCCATAGGTCCAAACACCAACTGAATGGAGCCCGAGTGTCTGAACTTGAGCTGAACTGCCCCAACAAACACAAATAGTGTTTGACGACCAGCACTCAATACCGTATTCTCTTTAGGTGTGTTATGAGCAAAACTGGCTGGACTGAGGATCTTCCATTTAAATGTGGTTTCTTAAGGAGAACGCTTTGTGTTCCCAACATGTGGACTTTTTGTAAAAACAGGGCTTCTGGTCCTGGGATCATTCGATTTGCAAAAGAGGCAGGGGACACTGTAAGGCAGGATAGAAAGGCACAGAAAAAACACTTTCAAAACTGGATTAGCATCTCCAAAGAGTTTTTAGACTACAGCCTTTATGTTCTAAGCGTTCTCCAGTTTCAAAGCAGGCCCTATCTGGGCCACGAGGTAAACCAAGGAACTGCAGGAGCCGATGACGAGGCAGCACTGGGTCTCACAAAGAATGTCTGCTCCAGGGCCGAAGCCCGGAAGTCCCCAGCCCTCTCAGGAGCTGAAGAAACTCTTTTTGAGCTCAGTTTCCTCCTTTGCAAAATGAATAAGGGATCTACCCTGCCAGCTGAAAGCAGTGTTACAGGTCAAGTGTCAGATCCAGAGGTTTGGTAACTTGTAGCCATCATCATTTTTCCTGAAAGGCTACCTCGATGACAAAAGAATAGGTCCTTGAAACACCAGCTTCTCTGGCCACTGAGGAGTGGGTTTCGACTGTCTGCCCTTTCCAGCTATCAGAGAGTGGAGGGGCAGGGAGCTGTCAGGCTCTCGACAGTAGGAAGAAATTTGACAGGGACCACCAGTAATTATCAAGAGAAGACAGATTTATAAAGACCAGGTTTAGTAGTCCACTGCAGGCATACCTGTAGAAGAAAATAATGCTGTCTGCCATCTGTGAGCTAGCCCTCTGCTCCTGCCCCTTCCCCTCGGTTTCTTTCGGGGATGGAGACTGGGACGTTTACCTCCCCCATAAATACTTCCCACAGCCAGCCCTTATCTGATTACTTGGCTCCTTTATCTCTCCATTATGCTCAACATTAGATTCACTTCCTCTCAGCCTCTTCTCCACTTCACCAGACCTTGAGAGGGATTAGCCAAGATCCCAACCTCTCCAGCCCAACTCCCAGACGCCAGCTGAGCCAAATATAACACCAACTTCTTGCAGGGAGCCAGGCACACTCACTTTATTTTAATCACATACCCTGCCCCCGGTCTTCCTCGTGCTTATAGATTTATAAAGGCTCTTTGATTTCATCGAATTATATGTTTAAAATATTATATATGTATGTATGAAGTATGACTAGTTATCTTTTTAAAACGAATCAACAAAATCCTTCAGTAGAATCAGATGTGTTGAGAAGCTGAGGGTACCGGTCGTACTTTCTATTTATTAAGTCAGTTGGTGGTTTTGTGGGATGTTCGCCTTAAGTATCAACTACTCAAGAATTTTTTAAAAGCGGACTGCTCTGGTTTTGGAAGTTTATATATTCTGAATTTTACAGGCAAGGAAATTTAATGTAGTTTTATGCATGGTGGTAACAGGATTTTCTGCTCTGTACAAGCCACTGAAGGTAGAACACTTGCTCAGGCTATACCGTCCCAGTAAACAAGGCCTCCGTGTTAACTACCAAAATATGTACCGTTTGTGTGGTTAGGTTAGGCCATTACAGAAAACAATGTTAATGAAAGCTCATTAATGCCCACAGTAGAAAAACTTGATGGAAAAGATACCAGATCTGGCAGTAGCTAATTCTGGCAAAGGCCATCAGCTCTTCTCTCAAACACTGATGACTAGGGACTGTGAGGCAGAGAAGAGATTTTCTGAGCATTAAACGTTTGCTTCATAAAGGAAACCCGTTTGATATAAGAATTGGGGAAGGTGAAAAGTGGGCTAAGATCACTTAGCAAAAAGCTTCCCCACAGTGATTTAACATCAGTGAAATTAGCCATGGAATACACCCAATGGAGAGTGACTTTGAAATTGCCCTACTCCAGTTCTGCTAGTAAAAGAACCCACGTACTTAAACAGGGACTAACACTTGAATGTGAACTTGCAGTGCCAGGGCACTATGCTCTGAGCATGTTTACCAAGAGGAGAAAGCAGGCTCTTCCGTGCAGTCTTCACCGTGTCCCTGCTTTTCTGAGGTGCTGTAGTTAAACTTGCTCATGCAGAGTAACCCCTTCCCCTACAGGACAACATAGCTTTTTGGCTTTTTATTTGTTTTGGAGATGGAGTTTCACTCTTGTCACCCAGGCTGGAGTGCAGTAATGCAATCGCAGCTCACTGCAACCTCTGCCTCCCAGGTTCAAGCATGACTCTCCTGCCTCAGTCTCCTGAGTAGCTGGAATTACAGGTGTGTACCACCACGCTTGGCTAATTTTTGTATTTTTAGTAGAAATGAGGTTTCGGCATGTTGACTAGGCTGGTCTCGAACTCCTGGCCTCAGATGATCCCCCTGCCTCAGCCTCCTAAAGTGCTAGGATTACAGGCACGAGCCACCATGCCCAGCCAGCTTTGATTTTTAAAAATATGTTATCTTCATTATCAATTTATGTATTTTTAAAATGGCGTGGAAAGGCGTTTTTAGGAATGGAACCTTTATGTAAAACATGGTACCTAAAAGGTGTGTGTAGGAGGTGGCGCTGGTCTTTGCTTTACAATGACTGGGGATATAATCAGCATCCAGGAACCAATTAGGCTGAAAGCCAGGGGTCCTGCTTATGTGCAGGAGCCTTGAAGGGGGTGTAAGTAAGTTTTCCTTCTTCACTCTGTCAGGCTCAGGATCTGTGAGTAAAGCCAGTAAGTTCTGCTGTCCTGCAAGGTCACTAGCACCCTCTGTGTCCAAGTTTTACCCTCTCCCAGAGCGGGAGGTAAAGGCATGTCTATCCTCATGCCTTGGATAAGCCGAGCATCTTTGTTGTTCATGCTACCTAGCTACACTGAAGCATATAAATAAATGTCTCACCCACACACTGTTTTCCAGTGCACATACTAAAAGGGGCCGTATGCTCCATTATCACAGAAGACACTGGTTGGCATATAAATGGTTAATAAACTTAATAATTTATCAATCATTCTTCAGAACCAGTCCTAAAAAGTTTACTAGACATGGACCTCTAGTATTTTAATTTTTCTATTGAAATTTTAATACAGAAATATTCCTTTAAAAATAAGCTGTGAATTCCTATTTTTAGAAGTGAGCAATTCTGATTCAAAATATATGCCCATACCTTGTTTAACATACAGTGCTGATTTAGCATGCGATGTGCCTCTATACTTTCCTTTAAACCTCAGTTTAAAGGAAAATATTATAGATGTAATATTTAGATAATATAGATTTATCACTGATGTTAAATCATAATTTAAATAAATATTTCCCCATCTCTGAGTGCCACCTTACACCGTCAGGTCACCAGTGCCAGAGCAGCATGTATGCTACACATTCTGGCACATTCTCTTGCACCTGCCCTGCAGACATCCTTGGGAGTGGAATGGATGCTCTGCCCAGCTGTCCCTAATCAAGGGTACAAGGCAGTGTGCCATGCACCAGTCTGGCCTCCTTCTTTCTTTCCTGCTGTGTCCTATGACCCAGAAGGGCCAAAAAAGGAAATAAAGCAAAGACACAAAGGAACAAAGATCAGGGCTGGAAGTTAAACACGTAAGTTTTACAGAGGCTTAACAGCCTTTGAGGAAGTAGTTGGGAAAATACTGGCAGGCAATTAGGGATCCTCTGACATACCCTGAACCTGGGAGCCCTGAGTGACAGTTCTGATGACCTTGAAAAACCTACAGTGGCAGATGGAAGTTGGAGCTTCTAGTGCCCCCAGCAGCCCCTCAGAGAAAGCCCCAGTTTTAGGGGCAAATCTGCATGGACTGTAAATAGAAGGTAGTGATGCTCATGGCATTGTCAATGCCCAGGCACAGTGGAAGTTACCTCATAAAATGCTGGTTTTCTGGTTTCCATTTCAGCAAGGTTGACAAAGTTATATTAGACTCGCTCCATTGTACTGTGTTTAAAACTCAATTTTAAATGTCACCTCCAAGTGTTTATCTCCTGTACCTTGAACACGCATAAATCCTGCACAGGAAAAGAGTGATTCAGCTGGATTCTATCTACAGTGCTCTCATTAAAAAAACTAAAAGTCTGGCTGGGCATGGTGGCTCATGCCTGTAATCCCAGCACTTTGAGGGCTGAGCAGGGCGGATCATCTGAGGTCAAGAATTCAAAACCAGCCTGACCAACATGGAGAAATCTCATCTCTACTAAAAATACAAAATTAGCCGGGTGTGATGGTGTATGTCTCTAATCCCAGCTACTTGGGAGGCTGAGGCAGGAGAATCTGAGAGGCGGAGGTTGCTGTGAGCAGAGATCGCACCATTGTACTCCAGCCTGGACAACAAGAGCAAAACTCTGCCTTAAAAGAAAAAATAAAAAATTTAAAAAAGGCTTAATAAAAACCTTTTGATGTTATTAATACTTATTTAATCTATCAAAACTGTCTTAAGGATGCCACTATATGTTGTTGGGTTTCTTTAAACAACAAAATCCTTCCAGCATTTCAATTCAGCACTTTATAATTTATAAACCACAAGAATACTAAATATATTCATGACGACTGACCACTTATAATTGGGAAACAATAAAGATAAAGACATGAAGGTCATTCAATCTAAAACCCTAACATGCATGGGGCAGTTTTAAACATGAGCAACCAAGTGTTCGCTGAAGTAAATCTTCGCTTCAGCACACAGCAATTTTAGAAGTAATGTCTCAGACAGATTTTTTTTTTTTTTTTTTGAGACGGAGTTTCGCTCTTGTTACCCAGGCTGGAGTGCAATGGCGCGATCTCAGCTCACCGCAACCTCCGCCTCCTGGGTTCAGGCAATTCTCCTGCCTCAGCCTCCTGAGTAGCTGGAATTACAGGCACGTGCCACCATGCCCAGCTAATTTTTTTGTATTTTTAGTAGAGACGGGGTTTCACCATGTTGACCAGGATGGTCTCGATCTCTTGACCTCGTGATCCACCCGCCTCGGCCTCCCAAAGTGCTGGGATTACAGGCTTGAGCCACCGCGCCCGGCTCAGACAGATTTTTTAAAAAATGGCTCCTGGGCAACTTTCTCTTGTCAATATGGTCTTCTAGCGTAAGGCTCTCTTGAGGTGAGTGATGCACCTGGCCCAGGAGAAGGAAAGCCCAGCAGAGGGCTGAGGTCAGGCCTGGGGAGACTGGCAGGTTGGCCATGGCAGTTTAGTGATTAGATTACAATCATCAAGGAAAGGAACAACTTTTTCTTTAAGTTTGAAAACTCTTTGCTGTAATTACTAATAGCAGAAATCCTAATTTTCTCATCCTAGGAGACTAGGGAACTGGAGACTCCTGGGCATATGCCTCTTAAATCCTTGGTGGGTTTCCTAGTCAACTAACAGTTAAGGGGCCTCTGTATCAGTCACATTATCTGTGCAGCAGATAAATCGCCTTAAAGAGGGCTCTGGAATGTATTCAAAATTATTTTTGAGTTCTAAAACATTGGCTCCAGGAATTAAACTCATACTGTCCTCCAATAACAACAACAGCAGCAGCAACCGGACATCCTTTGATTTGAAAGTAAACATAATAGAACTGTAAAATCTAAAACATTTTACAATTCCACTAAATTCAATAAAGTTAAAAAACTGTTTTAAAGATTTCTTTTTTAAAAGCCCATCATCAAATCATTCTCTGTACTGTCCCAGGTGAGGATAACACAGCAAAAGGTAGATGATTCAGATTTAGGTTCTTCCTTAATAGGCAAAGGTCCTATACATTTGCCTATGATAGACAAGACTTCCAAACCCCACTGGACATGTCCCCCTGTCCTCTTTCCACTTTCCTGTCATATCCAGGAATCTTATCTGCTGTAGATAGTTACTGAAGTAACAAGATAAATATAGGCACAAATATGTGTGTTTTATTGTAATATTAAATCTATTAAAGTATTATATACAGCTTCTCTACATGTTACCATGGATCTTTTAAAACATCTGAGGGGGCTAGGCACGGTGGCTCACACCTGTAATCCCAGCACTTTGGGAGGCTGAGGCAGGTAGATCACTTGAGGTCAGGAGTTCAAGAGCAGCCTGGCCAACATGGCGAAACCCCATCTCTACTACTCAGGAGGCTGAGGCGGGAGAATCACTTGAACCTGGGAGGCGGAGGTTGCAGTGAGCCAAGATCGCGCCACTGCACTCCAGCCTGAATGACGAAAGCGAGACTCTGTCTCCAAAAAAAAAAAAAAAAAAAAAAATCAAACCACAAATTACTCTGACATGAGTAAACTACTTAAAAAATAAAATTTAAAGCCAGGTGCAGTGGCTCACACTTGTAATCCTAGCACTTTGGGAGACTGAGATGGGTGGATCACCTGAGGTCAGGAGTTCAAGACCAGCCTGGCCAACATGGTGAAACCCCGTCTCTACTAAAAACATAAAAAAATTAGCTGGGCATGGTGCTGGGTGCCTGTAATCCCAGCTACTCGGGAGGCTGAGGCAGGAGAATTGCTTGAACCCGAGTACGAAGGTTGCGGTGAGCCAAGACTGTGCCACTTCACTCCAGCCTAGGCAAAAGAGCGAAACTCCATCTCAAAAACAACAACAACAAATTTACTTCACTCCAACCAAAAAAGAATGAATGAAATGATCTGTCCTAAAGGGCTGAATTTCAAGGTGATCACAGGGTGTGAAGTGGCGCTGAGGGAGTTCTGACAGGTGAGAGGCCAAAGTCTGAATCTAGGTTCATGATTTTGCTTTTATTGTCTGTCTGCTTTACTGAGCGTGAACTTCAGTGGAGTTCATAATTAATCAAGATCAAAGGATTACCATCTTAAAGCAAACAAAATAATCCACCCATGAAGAACCCTTTCTTCTACTTTTTATTCCAAAAACAGTAATTTTCTGACTTTTCCTCTGTTTTACACATCCTTCCAAAAATGGTATTTATGATCCACATTTAAACCCCAAAGGCCAGCTACTGGAAATGTCAGATTACTACACAAAATTAACTCTCACGACATTAAAGTGTACATGTAATAGAAAAATTGGTACTTCAAAAAACAAATGGCAAAGGGGAGTTGTTTAAAGTTAACAATCTCCAATTTAGGGCTTTAAATTGTAGCCTTTGAACTCTTATGCCTGAGTTTCTCAGAATATTTTTGCTTTTTTTTCATATTATTGGAGAAAACAAAGGAAGGGAGTACTTAATAACCCACATGTCTAGGGAGAAATGCCCTGATAATCTGCAACCTACTTTGAAATGCATTTTTAAAAACATGGAATCATGGAGATAGACATGTGTATGATAAAACAATAATAGCAAAATGCTCATTGCAGACTTGAGGTGGCAGGCATACGGATGCTCAGCGTATGTTTCTTTCAACTTTTCTGAACACTTGAAAACTTTCGTAAGTGAGGAGAGTGAGAATTTGTAGTGTTATTGTTGTTTTCTAAGTGGAAATCAACACTAAATCTACAAGATGCTGATAATACTAAACAAAATCTGATTACTTTTCTTTCTGCTATTCAGGACAAAGTTCCCTCCTTTTTTTTTTTTTTTTCCCCTTTACCTGCTATCTACCACCTGCCCTCTACTCAAAAACAAATCTAATCAAAGGCCAGGAAATGACTTTACCAAACTATGTTAATATCAAATTCTAAATCCACAAAATCTTTTACAAGCCAGCCCTTAATAAGACCTGTTCTCAAACAAAAAGAGGTGATAATTTAATCCATAGAGGAGGGAGAGAAATCAGCAGATCATGCTAGCAATAAGCTGACAGGATTTTCAAGAGCCTGTTGTATTCCCACAGATCCTCTGGAAATGGATGCCCTCTCAGATGGCAAGAATTACTAATTCATTTAGTTCCTTTTTTTCCTAGGATTCTGTCACCTCCCTTATTAGAGATGGAAAGCTAAACACAGAGAAACAAACAACACACAGTCAAGGCACCTGTTCTCCCTGAAGCATGCTGGGTGGCTTCACTTCCCACCTGGAGAGTGGAAGGCAGAGTTTAGGTCTACATGTTAGTTACACCTTTTAAGCTATTAATAAAAAGAACTGTGGAAACCATCTATGCTAGACTCCTCTCTCACATGGAAAAATTAAAGTCCAGACTGCAGAGGGGACTTGTTCAAGGTCACTGACATTAGGGACAGATAAAAGACTAAGATCAGCCTCTGTGACCACCCCTTGCCCACACTTTTGAAAGGACGCCCTGTTGTGGCAAAAGTGTCCATATTGGAGTTAGGTGCTCTGGAGGATAAATAAGTTATTCCTTATATTGGTCCCTTGAAATTTACTGGATAGGAAACTGATTGTGAAAGGAATTCTAAGGAGAAATGAAGAGATATCACGGGCAACACAGCTACATGAAAAAAATCACAGAGCTAGATGGAGGGTGGGGCAGATAAATCCTACTCATCCTGCCAAAGTTTCACACCAACAGAGGCAGTTCCTTTCTGGATCTGTTGCTATAACGAGTACCCTAAGTTAGGACAGGAGACCTAACCTCCATTACACATCTTCTCACAGCTAGGTGAGGTACCCCAAACTCTCTTACTGAGCTTCAGTTTCCTTATGTGTAAAATGAGAAGTAGAGATCTCCACTGACTCTTGAGGCCCTCTCAACTTTGGTCCCTTTTTAGGCTTTGTGTTTTAAAAAAATGGACTTAAACTCCTTCAGTTGTGGCAGAGGGCTTAGCAAACTTACGCCACTAAAACAGGCATCCCCAAACTTTTGACACAGGGGGCCAGTTCACTGTCCCTCAGACCGTTGGAGGGCCGCCACATACTGTGCTCCTCTCACTGACCAATGAAAGAGGTGCCCCTTCCTGAAGTGCAGCGGGGGGCCGGATAAATGGCCCACGGGCCGTAGTCTGGGGACGCCTGCACTAAAACATCCTACCAAAAGCAGATCAGAAAACTTTCAGCTGTAAAATGCAACCGAAAATATATTTTGAGTAGAGAAAAAACCTGAAACCACAAAGACCTGAAACCATGAGAGAACAGATATGTTCTCTCAGTACAAGTGTTATTACACAACCATAAAGTTTCCAGGAATGAAACTGATTTATCCATGTATTTTGCAAAAGCAAGAAAGTGATGAAAATTGAATTTTAATAAGTTTAATAAGCTCCTCTGGGGGAAAAAGAAATGTACAACCTGGTCATCTAGCTGGGTTTATGCACCCACAAATCTGAGATTCTCTTTAGCCACATGGAAGAAAAACCCCAAGACATATTTATGAAACAAATGTAGACCAAGAAGAGAAAAGAGATCTGCCCTTTTTCTCCCAAACAGTTCATTCTATCTGCCTTATCATTGACTCAAGATGAACTCCCCAGCCCCAATCTTTACTATATTCAGAGTGAAAAGGAGAAAATGTTAGGAAAAGGTAACAAAGCAATTGTTCAGCTTAAAAATAAAGACATTTCTTATAGACCTTTGATAAAGCAACTCAGAGCACATTAAGTTGCAACTTAGATTTAAGTTGCTTCAATGCAACAAATAATTTCTGGTCCAAAAGTAAATAAATCAGTTGTTTGAAATTGGAGTATACCTTCCCTACAGGAAGAACATAAAATGGTGAGCAACAGGGTTCCCAGTCCAGCCCATGAAACCCTAATCAACGTGTGAAAATATTCCCAAATGTTTCAACTGCTTACCAATAGTCTCCTTGACAAACAGAAGCCTCTTTCCCCACTGCCAGCAGTAAAGGCCAGTTCTGCTCAGCGTGTGCTGGTTTTTTTGGTCAAGGGTTTTCCAATTTGGGGGGGGTGAGGGGTGAGATAGTAGGGGTGGGAAGGGAGAAAAGGTAAGGAGGAGGAATTCTTAAACTTCTGACTTAGGCTTCACTTTGGAGATCCTCAGAATGTGGCACCACTGAATCTTGAATGGCTCTAAAAGGATCTGTGCTGATGCTATTTTACAAATCCCAACTTGAGTATCACTGAGGAAATTCTTTCCTTTTAGGGTCACAATGACTGTTGGTGAGCAATTAAGGCAAGTGTCAGGCTCATAGGATATAATCATGATGCAGTGGATTCTTGACTCGTTGACTACACGGAGGAACAGGATTTGTCCTACAAGGGCAATTTCCTTCTGAGTTGTTACAAGACAGAGCCATCCACTCAGTACACATATTTCCCGTGTTGCTTTCCTGTCATAAAAGAACTAGGCAGCAAGGATAATGTAAAGGCCAACTAGCTACCAAGCTTGCTCACAGTTTTAACACATTTAGTCTTAAAATATTTTCTCATTTATAAGGGAGTAGTGTAGTTTGAAGTTACTTGATTCAGAAAGAACCTCCAGGAAATACTAGAGCTGTCTCCACCTCCCAAAGTCAACCAGCTTGTGGAGGTACTAGAAGGCATTTTATTTCAAGACTCATGATTTTCACAGATAACTGAAACCCTGGGTGACTGAGCTGCCGAAGTTGGGCTTTCCTGGCCATCACCAACATGTTTGCAGCAGGGAGCCAACCAAGCTTTCAGTCATTCTGCCTGCAGTGGTTAAAGACCACTGCCCAAGACAGGACAACCAAGTGGCTACTGCCAACTTCTTCCACCAGAGAGCTTTACTGACAGGTGGAAGTACGCCTGGCCAACCAGACGCAATCACACGACCCTGAAGCTATGCTGTTAGAAACCCACCATGAGGCTGCCATTTGGTATCAAAACAGAATAAAAGGGTCCCTGACTTAATGTTGGTCAAAAAGAACAACTCTCGGCTCATTTCACTCACTAGTGTGCTTCAGCCACCTCCCAGGACTAACTTCACACTGTTCCATTCTCTAGTAAAGTCACAGTCACTGAAAGCACCATGGATATGCCATCCCCACTGAAAACTGCTGCACACCCAACAGTGAGTTGCTCCTATATGGAAGCTCTTGTGTTAACTTTTCCTTGTGTGTTTACATATAGGGAATTAACCTTAATACTTATGGTACATACATATGATGGAATTATTCAGCCTTAAAAAAAAAGAAGGAAACTTGTCATATGCTCTAACATGGCTGAATCTTGAGGATACTGCACTAAGTGAAACGTCAGTCACAAAAAGAAATACCATATGATTTGTTCCGCTTACACCAGCTATCTCAATGTGACTAGTCAAAGTCCTAGAAACAGAAAGGAGAATAGTGGTTGCCAGAGGCTGGGGGCTGGGAAGGGGAGTGAGCTGTTATTTAATTAGTAAAGAGTTTCAGTTTTGGAAGATGAAAATATTCTAGAGATCTGTTATACAAACTTGGATATAGTAAACATTACTGTACTATACACTTAAAAATGTACAGATGATATATTCTATGATGATATATTCTAAGTCAAGATGACATATTCTATGTTATGTGTTTTTTACCACAATAAAAAGATAATCTGTGAAACAGGTAAAGAACCCCACATTTATAAATTTTGGGTTTAGCTTAGGAAAATTTCTGCAGTCCTTAAGAAGTAAACATTCACTCTGGGAGGCCAAGGCAGGAGGATCGCTTAAGCAACACTGTGAGATCTCTATTTTTATTTAAAAAATTTTTTTTAAAGAAAAAAGGAGTAAACATTACTACTATTTAAAAAGTTAACTTTCCCTTAATTATAAAAGTAACATATGTCCCCATTATGCAAACTACATACATCACAACCCTCCTTTAAGAAACATTCTTCTACACTATGGAAAGCAATTAACAAATATGCAAGACCTTCTCAAGGAAACTATAAAAGGAAGATCTTATGCTTCAAATATAAGTGTAAATGTTGGCTTTGCTTTGTTCCTGGGGGTACCGGGCAAATCATACATAAGAAAAACGCAAACATTTCCTTTGATACTGGTTTTACTGAGATAAAAATGGCTTTTCTCATAAAATCATTTCAAAGAAGGACAGAAAAAGTTAAAGAAAATAGATTTCTTCTGAATTGTTAGCTCTGACAAATTCCTCTAATCCTTAGACAGTTCTACTCTAATAGAATACTTACTATGTATACAACACCAGCAACAGAATACCCCAAAATATTCATGACTAGTCCCTTTTCATCTCTTCTATTCTAACCTCAGTTTTAAAGATTAAATACACAGATTATTAAACACACACACACATAATCATAAGAATTTCCTAATAGTTCTATTTCTTCTACATGGGGGTTAGCGATGTTTTTTAATACTGCTCAAAGGAGGAAAAAAGGGGCTGTTTTATTTTTCTTTGGAACAGGTTCCTGCCAGATTTTGCACATTGTAGTTCTCTGGCGACGTGATGAGAACACATGGCCACCCACAGACACTAATTTTGCTCTTCACCCTTCCCAAGCAGCCTTTATGACACATGCTGTCTGTGCTTCATTTAATGGAATTCAAGAGGCCCAGTCAAACAGCAGAGCCCCACACGGCCAGGGCAACAACAGGCAACCCATCTCCTCCACTGGATAGGTACAAGGAACATGTGTTTAAAAGAAAACGACAGCAAAAAAGCCAAATCTAGGTTGGACATCTCCAATCTGAAGAATCTTTACAAATGAATGAATTAACACCAAAAACTAAGTCATCTCTTTGATTGAAATCAGGAAAGAGATAGTAATCTTGCTGTAGTTCCTATACACTGAACTCTATGAAGATGATGCAGCAAACTTTCTGAGCTGCTCTCAGATATGCAGCAAAGAAGGTATCACTCTCATCCCAAGCCAAAAGCACTTATTTCGAAAGGGCTGAAGTGCCAGCCTGGTTCTGCAGCATTTACTTTCACTATGGTCATCATCTGTCATGAGGAAACCTTGGCAATTAAGAATCCAACTGGGTTGACAGGCTGAGGAGGGTGGATAACCTGAGGTCAGGAGTTCGGGACCAGCCTGGCCAACATGGTGAAACCTTGTCTCTACCAAAAATACAAAATTAGCTGGGCATGGTGGTGCATGCCTGTAATCCCAGCTACCAAGGAGGCTGAGGCAGGAAAATCGCTTGAACCCAGGACGTGGAGGTTGCAGTGAGATGAGACTGTGCCACTGAACTTCAGCCTGGGCAACAAGAGGGAAACTCTATTTCAAAAAAAGAAGAAGAAGAAGAAAAAAAAAAGAATCAAACTGGGAATGCACATGGTTTCCACAACTGTGCCACGTATACCTCCAGACAATCCGGGTGCAGCTGTTGCAACAAGCTGTCAGCAAACTTATACCTGGAAGAATGTTCAGGGCTCACAGGAGTCCATGCTGGTTTGATAAGAGGGTCATCATTCATCTCATTTATAAATTTAGGAGTTTTAGAAGGCTGATCCACATTTGTCTCTGGCTTTTCTGCGCTACACAGGAAAGTTGCTATTTCTAGATAATGATACAAGATTTACCTCCAGGTGTCATTAATTCCACCCACTATGCAGGCAGAATAACTGTAAACCCCAGATGTGGGGAGGACAATATCACAGCAGACAGTGGGCAATGGACAGCAGGTGACAGGCAAAGCCTCCTGCGGGAGTGATCATCATGGCTACGCGTCCATAAATCACATCCCGACAGCCGAAACAGACTGCAGACTCAATAATACACAGGTCTCTCTCTAAATACAAATAAGGATGTTTAAATGTTGGTAGGTGATCTATACTAATTTTAAATAAACCTGTTTTTATGAAATGTTTGTTGAATACATAATAGCTTTGAGTCTTCAGAATATAATTTTAATAAGTGCTAAAAATCTGCAAGCCAGCAAAAATTGGGAAAAACTGTTCCACTAAAATACCTTGGACACTCTTAACCTTTCAGGATTCAAATGCTCTCCCTGACTGTCACTCTTCCCAAGAAAAGGAAAAAAAATCTTTTGTCCAAGGTTGTTACTCTACTTGGCTCAGAAAACATGGCCACCAAAACTATCAAATGGATTTTTGAGTAGAGCAGTTCTTTCTTGATTTTCATCCAAGCAGAGTTCAGTTTTGAAGAACCAAAAAGGTATAGTTCAAAGTTGCTTATACACAATAGCAATTTATGGCTCTGGATTGTAGACTCCAGTAAATCTATGAACAAAAGAAAACCTAGGGAGGAATTTATCTCCAGTAACAATGAATCCCCACTAGGGCCGGAATTAAGAGAAGGAACAGACTGGGCTTGGATCTGAAGCATTTTTAAATGTAACACTACCCAGCACGTTGCTCTGAACATAGGCAGTGTCTCACTCAATATCTATTGACTGCTTCCAAGTTGAATGATATGAGATCTTTGGAACTGGCCATGGCTCTGTATTCCTTTTCCCTCAAAAGGGAAAGAAGGCATCTAAAAACCACGTGGTTCCTTTGGACTGATGGCTAACAGTGCTTAACAGCAAAGGGGCCTCTGAGGTGTGGCAGCCACAACCCTAGGAGCGATTATCATTGCCTGATCTCAATAGTCAGTATACCCTCTGTGTAGTATAACTGAAGCTAACAGAATATGCTGCTTTTGGTTGACAGGACCTGAGCGAGTCCCAACTATACAGACCACAGAAAAACAAGACATTTTCACAGAAAGTGTCACTAAATCAAGAACTTTAAAAGAAATTTTTTTTTTGTCCCTGACTATAATCATTTACCATAGGCCTCAAGGGGGAAAAAAAATTGCTATCATAAAACCTAATGTTTTTGTGAAAGCACAGGAAATTGGCTATTCTGTCTTTAAGATCACACAAAATTAATTTATATTATTTTCTAATGAATTTGATAAAGTGAACCCCAAGTTGAGTGTGGCATTCACCAAAAGTATAAGAAAAAAACCTGGTTACTATAAGATAACCCAAAATATGGGTCTTAGTTCAAGCTAATACTTTCGTTTCACAACTTAAAAAAATGTTGTTAATAAAAAATGGCCCTCACTTTGAATCTGAAGTGTTTTTTTATGTTACCAAGTACTATTATTAAATATGTACTATATATGCATGTATACACATATAAAAATAAGCACTACAGATGTGGGCAGGAAAATTCTTAGCAAAACCCCCACATATTTCAAATACTGTTCTTCCTCATTATTGTCCTCTACCATAATTAGCACGTTACAGCATAACAGGTGGCCTTCATTTATAGAATGCAAAATTAATGAAATTTGGAGATGGTCCTGTCTCCAAAAACAAATTGGCCATTCCAGAAAAAGTACATCCCTTAATCTACAAAACAAACAGAAACAAACTCCCTTCATGCTGGCTTTCCAAATTATATGAATTTCTGAATGTAGTTAAGTAAGTAAATTGAACGTATTTACTAACAGCTTAAAATTCATATACTTCAAGGAAAACAAGTCATTACTATGGGCTTTATAAGAAAGGGGAAGAGAAACAAAGATTGCCTATTTTTCCAGCTTGGTAACCCCAGATCTGTTTAATGCTCTCTGAGTGATAACAGGATTTACTGCTATAAACTGGGCTGCTCCACAAATGCTAAATCTTAGGCAAATTTGTGGGCAGTTGTGTTACAGGTCCTGACCTAGCCATTCTGGACAGACAGACCAGGAAAGCATAAATAGTACTGCTATAAACTAACTATAGCATCTGTCTCTAACAGCAAGACTCACAAAGTATTTTTTAAAAATATGAGGAGACACTGAATAGACTGTCAACACACATAGGAATGTTTAATACACTCAAATAAATAAGATGTGCTTTAACTAGTCAGACATTGTTTAAATTTAGTGGGTGAAGAGAGAGGGTCAGACAGGCAGACACAGCCTCCCAATTATGCAGAATGATCCTTCAGATCATGTGAACACTATAATTAAATGTTGCTACCAAATCCCCACCACTCTTTCTCCTACCTAGAAAAAGTTAATGCATGAATTCAGTATGAGCAAATTGTGATTTATAAACAAACAAACAAAAAAGCCACCCTACTCACTCGGTAGGGGAATAAAGCTGTCTTGCATTAAGTCATGCACCTTGGGGGTAGGAAAAAAGCACAGTACTGAAAGAAATCCAGTGTAACACAACAGTTATTGTTAGACCACCTCCTTCAGCTCACCTCTGCTTATTCATTTTTTTAAAGCTCTACAGTACCCACCCAAAAGGTATACCATCTCTGCAAGCTGTTTCCTAGGTAGCATCTTTTAGATTCAGGACTTAATTTAAAAATTTTTTTTCTATCAGAATATCTAAGGAGAAATTTGTTTTCAGAAAGAGGGATAAGGGGGTAAGAGCCCTGAATCTATCAACAGACCGGAGGTTACCTCTCTGTCCTTGCACATGGGCATACACAAATACAAACACATACACTGTGGTTCTCTACAACTAGGATAATTTTTCTCCTTTAAAAAAATGTTAGAAGCAAGCACCAGAAAGGTTAAGCAGAAGAGAACAATGAAAAAATAAAGTTCATGTAAACAGTAAGCACGTACCTGCCAGGCGATGCCATTTCCTCTACATTGTGGAGCCTGAGTGCTGGGTATTAGCATTATTGCTACTCTAAAGCTTCCGATAAAAATGGATCGTCTCTTGCTGACCTGAGAACCAGCTGGCTGCCTGAGAAGTGGTTTCCCCCATATATGATTCAGTCTCCTTGACAAATATACTGCATTGTACCGGATGAGTCATCCGAGGGTTAGTCCGCATTTTATAGGCCTGTTGTGTCATTACTCACATTCAACATCCTGCTTCTCAAAAGTGGAAACTGGAAGCCTGACAGCTAACAGATGCTTTTTCCAATTAAAATATTGTTTAAAAAATTCCTGTAAGTTATGATTATCAATCATTGATGAGAGTATGAAATGCCAAGGAAGTAAATGGCACAGCTCAATACCTGAGATTACATTCTGGACAATCACAAGTGCAAATTCTTCACGCGCCCCCATCCGCAAACCAAATAATTTCGTCCAAAGTTGAAAGCAAGGATCCTTATCTCTTAAGTTACTAGCTGAATCAGTGTAGGCATGGACTTGTTGATTGTTGTGCTGTGAGGTTACCCAGTTGCAGAAGCTATGCAAAAATTGCACATCAAAATTTTGGTTCTGGATTAATTTTATAGGTAAAATAGTCGCATTGTGTTGATAAAATGTCTACCTTTTTAGAGAGGCATATTGAAGTATGTTAGAGGCAAAATGATATGATACCTGGGGTTTGTTGTGAATATTTTAGCAAATAAATAAATAAGGGGAGGGGTAAAGAAATGTGGCAAAATCTTGATAAAGGATTGTATCTGTGTAGTACGTATGTGCAGATTGACTGTTTTTGTCTTCTTTGAAGTATCTTTGAAAAAATTTTCATAATTTTTATTGTTTTTGAGACAGGGTCTTACTCTGGAGTGTTGCCCAGGCTGGAGTGCAATGGTGCAATCTCGGCTCACTGCAACCTCTGCCTCCCAGGTTCAAGTAATTCTCCTGCCTCAGCCTCCCAAGTAGCTGGGATTACAGGCATGCACCACCATGCCCAGCTAATTTTTTTGTATTTTTAGTAGAGATGGGGTTTCACCATACTGGCCAGGCTGACCTTATGATCTGCCTGCCTTGGCCTCCCAAAGTGCTGGGATTACAAGCGTGAGTCACCATGCCTGGCTGATAAAATGTTTTTAAAAATTTAAAAAAAAAAAATTTTTTTTTTTAGTCTCTACAATCTAATTTATACCCAAACAAATTGCTTTTCTAGTTGGGTATAGAGCTGCTACACATATGAGCGGAGGGCACCATTTACACAGTGTGGCCCTGTGGGTCTGGGAGCTGAACTTGAAGTTGTTTCTGCCTTCTAGCTGGAAGGTATGATACACGTGTCCTACGGCTGTTGTGAGTGTTGCATCAACCTCCTGAACAAATGCCTGGTGCCTTCTCCTCCCAGGACGATCTGGTGATCGTTTCCTTATGCATTCTCTGAGGACACAAGTCCTGGCTTTGTTCATAAGCTCACTGTTAACATTATGAAGGAGAGGTGACTATTTCCAGCTTCCTTATATGGTTTTGGAAATGCTCCAAGAGAGGTTACATAAGTCACATCCATAGTCTCTTAAACCAACAGATTCTTTGGTAAGGTGGCACAGTGTTTGCTTGAATCAATGCTCAAATTGGGTGTCTTAAACCATCTGGAGGAGGAAGAGCTTTGAGTTCATGGCTGAAGAAAAAAAAATCCAGATATGGAAGTTCCAATGTATGTGAAATGAAACCACTGTAGAAACTGGCTGTCACTTTTAAAACTATCCACATTGATGCACTATGAAAACATGACAAGTCACCACAGGAAACAAAATATGGAGGTCACTAAAACCCAGAGCCCCTGCATGATCCCCTTAGTCCTGAAACTTAAAAACGGACGCATGTTTTGGGCTGAGGTTCCCACCTCAGCAGACAGCTGACTCTAATTCTTAAAGGACCCTGTTTAATAGGACTTCAAGCTGGCTGCAAATGGTTGGGACAGTCCCATCCAACATCAAATTACAACCTCATTAATCCAGACTGATTAGAATTGTACATGGGCCTGAACTGAAGACTCTCTTGGCTTTGACAATGCTTTCCTCATGAAGACTGCAGGTTGCAGCCTTACCAAAATGTTTCCTTGCAATTTTATAACCTTTCACACACTTGAAAAGCATAATTTACCTTAACACACAGGTAGAAATGAGGGAAATTAATAAACTTGTAGTCTAATTTTAGTTTCCCTAGTATTTTTGAGAAATAAGCTCACAGTTCATTGAAAAATTTTATAATTTAGATTTCAGTAATGAAAAACACAAAAATAATAGCAATAATGTATGCATATTTGCACACACAAAGAATGAGAATAAGGCAGAGATAGTAAAATGGTAACAAATGGGGAACTGGGTATAAGGAATCCATACTATTCTTGCAATATTGCTGTAATTATGAAATATTTCAAAATAAACATTCACAAACACACAAGAAAGAATATGTATAAAACCCCTATTCCTAAAAAAATAAACAAAGAGATTATTGAGAGCAGTGGCTCATGCCCATAATCCCAACACTTTGGGAGACTGAGGTGGGAGGATTGCTTGAGGCTGGAGTTTGAGACCAGCCTGGGCAACAAAATGAGACCCTGTCTTTACAAAAAATACAAAAATTAGCTGGGCATGGTGGTGCATGCCTGTGGTCCCAGATACAAAGGAGGTTGGGGCAGGTGGATAGCCTGAACCTGGGAGGTTGAAGCTGTAGTAAGCTGTGTTTGTGCCACTGCACTCCAGTCTGGGTGATGGAGCAAAAGACCCTGTCTCAAAAAAAAAAAAAAAAAAAAAAAAAAAAAAGATGTTTAAATGTATTTAATAATCACTATAGCTGCTGCTGACATGTCCACTCATTTGAAAAATCTTGGACCATAAATTTACCAAAATGTTAACACTGGGAAATGCCTCTGGGTTTGGGTTTCTCAGAAGATATTCCCCGTAAATATTTTTATAAGAGGACCACATGGACGGACACACACACACGCACACGCACACGCACACACACACACACATTTTGGGAAAACATCATACTGTATCCTTGAGAATACTGTTCAAGTTTTTCTAAGCTTGCATTTTTCAAATTTATTTGACCACAGACTCCCCACCCCCAACTCTCACTACCGTCCCAATGAGCCTGAAGAAAGAACTTTGGTGGTGATAGCATATGGGATACTTTCCCCCTGATCTTCTTTGCTTTTACTCTAAGTTTCTTCAGAACACATTTTATTCATTGTAACAACAAAGGCATCAAAACATGGCTCCTGCCATCTTCAACAGACATTTCTATTTAGTCAACCTGCATGCTAATGACACCACTAGTTAGAAAACAATGTGAATTATGCAATTTCCAGTCTACCCTGACCATACTAGTGTGGTCTGTGCCACCAGCAGCTGAGAAACCTGCACCTGTGTGCCATGGCTTGGCAGCTCATGCCAGTGCTCGACCTGAGTGAGACCATTCCAAGGAGTAGTATAGCTTGCCGCAGGCCTGGCTCCACCTCACTGTTTTCAGAGCACGGGGCCTTAGAACCTGGAAACCAGCCTGGATATGTCTTCTGCCTCTGAGCTCTCCAGGCCTTCGCACATTTATTTCCTAGCACTGATGCTTGGCAGGTAAGAAGCAAATTTAGCTCTAGCTAAAAGCAAAACTTTAGCTATATATGTATATAACTTAAGTCCAAATACTGGCTAATGTCAAGATCTAAAAGCAAATGTGGATATCAATGATGCAGGTACTGCATAGGTTGACTGTATTGTGTAGTGGTATAAAGCATGAGCTTGGAGTCAAATTTTCTTGGTTCAAAATTCAGCCTTGCTCACACTTAATGTATTTAACTTCTCTAAACTGCTGTTTCCTTATCTGTAAAATGAGTACAATACTATTAATAATCTCACAGAATTGTTTTGAATGGTATAAATATGGCCATTTGCAACAAGTACTTAGCACAGAGCCTGGCCACATACAGAACACTCATCAGTTTATGTGAACAACAATGATAATGATATTAATAAGTTTTATGAATTTAGACTCTCAGAGGTAGGCAGATTATGGCCAGCCACACATTCATCTGTTTATATACTGTCTATGACTGCTTGAGAGCTACAAAGGGAGACCTGAGCAGTTCTAACAGAAACCATACGGTCCCCAAAGCTGAAAATATTTACCATCTAACTTTCATAGAAAAAGTTCATTGACCCCTGGTGATCAACATTTGGGTGAAAAAACCACCAGATCTTTTTCCTATAGAAATGTTGGTTGTTGGTCCCTTATTCTTCTTAATGTCCCAGTTTAGAATCGGATACGAGACTTATTTATGGTGATTTGGTCCACAGGAGCTGTAGCTCACACTTTCCTTATAATGCAAAACACATACACAGCTCTCTGTCTTGTGGCGGGAGGGGAAATCTACAGTGCCTGAGTTTGCCTGTTGGTCTTTCCACCTCCCCTCTTTCCTGACCAGCTCACTCGGAGAGGACCTCCCCTATTTCAGAGTCCAGTGACTCCAGCTGAAGTGTATGAGTCCACAGTCATCCTCCCCTCCCCCAAGTCACATTTGTGCATTATGTAGAAACCACAATGTCCCCAGAGGTTGAAGCAAGAGGTGAAAGATGATCTGGAAGAGGCATGCAGGAAACTAAGCAAACAGAAATGAAGGATGCTTTTCAAGGGGGCTGAATAGCTACACAGAGGATTAACAAGGCAGAGAGGGCCTTCAGAAATGAAGGTTACAGCCACACTGTTGCTGCCCTTAAGAGCTCAGTAGGAGAATGAGGGCCAACCCAGAAAAAAGAAGAACATGCCTCAAAATCAGGTCCCAAGACATATCCCTGCATCCAATCATACTGCATATTTTCTTTGGCAGGAAATCTTGTTTATTTGGGGGAAGTGAATCCACAGCATTAATGGATAATGCAGGTGAAGGAACTCCTGGGACTGGTCTCTGGGAGGGGAAATTTGAACAAAAGAAACATTCTAACTCCCTTCAGTTATGTTCTCTTGAAAAAAAAAAAAAAAAGTCTCAGCCAGCTGTTTGAACAGATTAAACTGGGTTATACTTAGATATACACAGTGTCTTTCTGGTTGGTGGTCACTTGCTGCCTTACTGGCAAATACCAACATCTTTGAGAGGTCAGTCCAATAGAGAAATGCCTGTGTTAAATACTGACAAGAATGATGAGGGCTGGCCATGGAAGAAGGGGTGGCTGATGATTTCTATTGTTACCTAGTAGAGCAGGACTTCAGTATACACAGTGACAAATCTTACTTGAAGCTAAGTCAGTTTTCAGCTATGTTTCTTAAAGTGTAACCAGCTGGCAGGAGGGGTAAAATAAAGCTCTCTCCAAAGCTCAGGGTTAATTTGGGGATGTTCAGCTTGGCCAGGTCTTCTGGCTCTTCTTGCAGATGAAATGCATATAGGCTATTATGCCAAGTAGATTAAAAAAAATAATAATAATAAGAGGCTCAGCTGGGAGTAGTGGATCACGCCTGTAATCCCAACATTTTGCGAGGCCGAGGTGGGTGGATCATGTGAGGTCAGGAGTTTGAAACCAGGCTGGCCAACATGGTGAAACCCTGTCTCTACTAAAAATACAACAATTAGCCAGGCATGGTGGTGGATGCCTGTAATCCCAGCTACTTAGGAGGCTGAGGCAGGAGAATCATTTGAGTCCAGGAAGCGGAGGTTGCAGAACAGTGATCACACCATTGCATTCCAGCCTGGGAGGCAGAGCGGAGACTCTGTCTCAAAAAACAGAAGATGCTCTATAATGCAATGATCTTTCGAGCTAGGACTGTGGTTTCAGCCCAGGTTTCTTTAGGGAAAGGCAAAGGGAACTCACATTCTCCTAAAACTCCATAGGGTTCTATCATCACACCCATAAATTTTGTTCCTGGAGTGTGTGGAGAGAAAATAGGGGGCTGAAGTAGCAGGCAGGCTTTGTCTAGATAGTCTGAGTTTCTCCAGCACAGTATGTTACACAGATGAGGAAGGACTGATGAGAGACGAAGAATTCAAATACATTAGAAATATGGGAAAGTCACTCTGGGAAAGTATGGAAGAGCCAGGGGCTTGATTAGCAATGGGTGGAGCATTCAGGGTGCTGGTTATGTGGCTGATGGGAGGCCAGGTGTCTATGAGAGGAGACCAGTTTCCCCTTCAATCCTGGCACAAGTGTGTTGAGGACCAACCAGGACAAGGCCCAGCTTCTCCAGACACCTGAGTTGCAGACAGATCAAGCCTAGATCTAGGGGTTGAATTTGAAGTTCAAGAAATTGGGTTAACTCGAGTCCTGGAAATGAGATAAAGGGAGTGCTTAAGGAGTGACCATTTAATGTATTTAGCACCTGAGAGGCTGAACAATGAGGTCTGATCTGAGCCTGAAATCAGCTTAAGGTTGAATGGCCTATTCCTTAAGGTGCACTTGTACGAAGAGGATCACTGCCTGGACTAAGCATGCTAGACCCAAATTTGCCATTCAGGCCAGCTCAACCCAGTCTGTTGTTTCCCTATCTCTTAGCCAGAATTAGACCTGAAGCTGCTCTGTTTAATTCTAAGAATAGACTTCAGGGGAGAAATCTATTCCTCACCTTGATGCTGGCCACACAAAACTTATACAAGTCAATAGTAGCTTCCTAGCTAAGTAAACCTGTCACGTGGAAGCTGCTTGTCAGATGCCTATACAGATATTCAGCTGTGGACCTGGAAATGTCTTCTAAAAACTTTCAACAATACTTTTTAATCACTCCCCTAGGTAAACAGTCCATAATAAATGGAGTTAGAAATCTTTCAAGTTTATTCTATTGAAAGGCAGTAGCTTTGGCCTGGCTTTGCCACTAGTTATAAGACTTGGGGCAGAGTCACTTGACTTCTTTGTGCCTCAAATCCTTGTCTAGAAAATGCAAGGTTTAAACTAGGTTAATACTTGAAGCTCCAAAACAGTGAAATGAGAATACCCCATAAAGAACAGGGGAGTGGAAAGAAAGCTGGGCGCTGCTGATGGATCAAGACCAATGGATTGGGAGAAAAGCTCTGTCCCTGATGCTAGATCTAAGAGACCACACCAAACTCACACACCAGTCCAAAAGGATGTGGATCTTACCCCAAAGCTAGAACTCACTTTTCCTTACAAACAAACATTAGTCAACAGCAGCAGCTAATGTCAACATTAGCTATGGTAATATAATATGCAAGCACTGAGTCTTAGAATTACACTGGACTTTTGACTCAGACAAAGACCCAAGATACGGAGACAGAGTCTACAGCACAACCTCTTCTGTCTTCATGGCAATTGGTAACACAATTACAGCGTTTTGTTATGACTTGTGTGTCATCTTTACCATTGGACATGAGATTCTGCAGGTCTTCTCATTTTTCCTTTTGCAGTTCCGTATTTGGCACATAGAAAAACCCATGGTAGATTGGGTTTCTTTTATTCTTTCAACGAACACAGATTATCCTTTATTGGCTTCTACAGTGGGTAGAGATGAGGATTATATGAGAAGAAATGACAATAGCAAACTTCTGTGATGTGTATTTTTTTCTTCATCACAAAAAGTAAAAAATTCACTACAGAAAATTTAGGAAATACAAAGAAACATGTTCACCTGAAACACATCTAGGCAGAGGAATGTAAGAGTCTTACAGGCAGTCACAGTACGTGAGGCACGTTTGCTAACTTAACGTACTTTTCGCCACTGAGACCCGCTTAAAAAAATTACTTGAAAATAATACTCCCGTTTTTCTATTTATTCATTCCTGATAAAAACAAGAGATTGTGCACAGGGCTTGGCAAGATTTTATTTTCTTCTGCTTTTGTTCAGCTCCCCAGAGGGGCAAATAAATAATTTATGGGGTTCACACATTATGAACCTTAGATATTAGCCTTGGATATTAACTATAAAACTGGAAGAACTGGAATTCTAAACTGGACCTTAGAAATACCCAGGTCCAGATCAAGGACACTTGATGGAAGAGAACATTACAGCTGTTGATCAAGTTCCTTGTGCAAATTTAATTGCAGGAGCCAAAACTAGGCCCCGCCCTTCAGATTCTAAGTTCATTGTTTTTATACTAAGAATCGGCCACCTAGCTAAAATCAATCCCAAAATTCTGTCACACTTAACTTTGTGGTTTCTGATGATTCCAGAATAAGAAAAGTAGATTATCACATCTAGGATATTTACCTGGATAAGAATTCTCAGGTGGCAGGTTAAATAAATCACCAGCAGGGCAGCCAAAGTTACTAAATACTTGAAAGTTCTTTCTGGCTCTGCCACGGACATTTTAGCTCTACCAGAAACTTAAAAAATAGGCCAGTGAATGTGAGTCAGGGCTCACTGGTTAATAGATTGGGAAACTATCAGATAAAGCTTATAGACCTGACTTGGGCCCCAACTTCCTGCCCATGGCTCACCTGGTTTCTGCATAGGCAAGGCATGTGTGGAGAAGACCCAGCTTGTTTCGAATATCTTTTCTTCTCAGGTACCCCCAAGAGTGAGCCTAATACAGCTTTCTGGGAGAGGGGAGAGAAAGGGGTATCCAAAGAACCTTACCAAAAAAAGAAGCTTGCTGTGTCTGGCAGCTGAGTGTTTTATAGGGGAGTCTCATAGGTGCACAGTTACCCTTCCCAATTCAACAACACACACTCAGCAAGAGCCTGAGAACATTTACAGAGTAGAGGCCCTTGCTCTGAAGAACACATACTCTGCAGTTGGCTGAGATTTGGGGGGGCCCTGCCTACATGCCTTGCCATCCCTGATGTGCCTCGAACATTTAAAGTTGCAGCACATATTCATTTGTCAACATGGCTCCTAAATACCAGCCAACGACCTGGCGCTCCATCACAGGAACATTAACCCTTCCCAGCACTAGTAGAAGAGGTGAAGGCTTGCATGTGGTCTCAGGTAGCTGTGGCCACATGTGATTTCTACTGTGTGTACAGTCCTATTCAAAAGGGGCAGAGATCTGCAGGAGAGATAACAAGTCCCTGATGGAATCTCAACTGACCAGCACTCATCTTCAGAACAGTACTCACTATAGTCCTCATTCAAGGAAGAAAAGGACCATGGGAGGAGGGCTTACCCATTCTCTTCATTTAGCTGCCATTAAAAGGACAGCTCTCAGGTTTCACTAAAGTGAGTATCAGCTGGCTAAGAAGGAACAGTAGGGGAAATAGACAATGAATGTGGGCTCCACCTATTTTGCAGGTAAAAACCTAATAGTAACGCACAAACTGGAATAAAATAGAAAAGGTACATTTGTGGCAGAGCTGAGAATAGGTATCAAGTGTCCTTGAATTTCATCTTTCAGAACACTTTTAAACAGGGTTCACTCTCACAGGTTCTTTGTTTCAAGTCTCCCTAAAGATCTTCTCTGCCTCTTTATCCACTCAAGATGGAGAAAGGAGTTCCATGGATTTCATTTGTTTGTTTCCCATGAGCCCTGGAAGAACTGTCCCCGATGCTAAGAATGTGAAGAGCAAGTCATAACATTTGAACATTCCAAAGCTAGCAGGGTGGGACCAGTTCAGCTCAGAGGGATTTTGCTACCACTCAGGACAAGCTGGAAATAAACACCGACATACAGACAATATGGTGCACAGAATGCCAACGGGGAAGCAAGACTGCACAGAGAGACTGGGGTGGGAGAGGAAGGCACCTGCCTTCCCTGTTCCCTACAGTTAAACTTTAGATGCTGTCAGCTCAGTTTACATTTCAGGGTGAAGAAGGTAAAACGCCCATGGGCCCCAGGAGCCAACCATGTATTTATAATATGTTGTTGAGGAAAACACCATGGAAAGAACAGTGAATGCATTCCATGGGTTGGCTACATGGGTCCATTTCATGGGTCCATTTCAGAGCAGATTCTGGACTGTTGAAGTGTGAATAAGCAGTGGCCAGAAGCTTACAAAACAGATTAACTGGGGCATAATACAGCCATTAATTTATCTGTACAATGTAAAAACAGATGCATTTTTCTTTTAAATTTTGATTGTTCTGTAAGGGTATTATATTCATTTGATTCATAAATCAAAATCCAAAGGTATACTTCCTCCATCCCATCTGCCCCATTTCTTCTCCTACCCACCACACCAATGGTACCCACTTCTTAAAGGTTGCTTTGTGTATCCTTCTAGGGTTTAGGCAAATATAAATATGTATTCTCTCCCAACCTCATCTCACAAATAAGGTAGCAAGCACATTATTCACATGTTCCTAGACCTTGCTGCTAATCTCCTCACAATCTTTCCATATGGAAGCAGCTAATCCATTTCCTTTTTATATCTGCCCAATATTCCACTATAAGGATGTACCATGACTTATTTAGCTCCTTATTAATGAGCACTTAGTGTTGTCCAAACTTTTTGCTGTTAAAAATAATCCTGTGATGGATAACTTTATATATTAGAGTTGCCTTTCATATTAAGATGCTTGTTTACTGCTCTGTAGCCACCTGACCATGACACAGAGAATGAAGAAAATCTTGTAACTGCAAACCCACCTGAAGTGAAAACAAAGTCCTTCTAAAGAAGAAAAAAGCTACAGAAAAATTAAACAAAATTTAGCTTTGTTGGGTTAGGAAAATGAATGATGCATACCTAGTAGTACTAGATTGGTATTTGTGGAAGGAGTGATACAGTTTGATTATTTAGGTTGCCCATTCTCCATTCTTGTCTTCCTCTTGCCGACCCCCAGCGCCTCATCATCCATTCAAGCTGCAGCGTCTGACTCCAACAGTGTTCGATCTCATAGAGGGGGAACACTGTGACAAAGCATTGACTGATGAGGTGGCAGGTGTTACTTCAGAGGGCAGAAAGTCCCCCTCCTTTCCTGGTCATCATCTGACCTGAACCCAGATGCCCAGCTGGAGGTAAGGCTGCATAGAGCCATCTGCACACCAAGGCAGGCAGGGCTGTGCGGGTTTTGGCTGGTCCTCTCATCAGAACACAAGTCCTGGGCAACTCCCTAGGTAACTGTCAAAACAGCAGTCCTCAGCAGAGACCAGAGAGGAGCCCAGGAGGCAGACCCAATGCTTCTCAGACATAGCCTCCAGCAAAGGGGCAGGAAATTCTAAGCTGTCCATGAAGCTGACTCATATTCTCTTTCCACATGCATCCTGAAGGTTCTATTCTAAGTTTACCAAAGGGAACATGCCTTCAGGCAGAAGCTGAACACAGAAGTGGTTGTGGCTGGGGCTTCAATTAGCATTTCCTCTGTAACATGTCAAGATCCCACCAGAAGGGCTGAGGAAGGAAGGAGGAGAGAGCCCATTCAGTAAACATCAGCTGAGCCAAATTCCATTTACACTTCTCTTCAGAAGTGCATATGCATCATTACCTGTGTGTGTACACAATGACAGTTTAATTACCTTGGGGTTAAAGTCAAACTACTAAAAATGAGTAACACTTGTTTGGGCTGTAATTGAAATAAACCAAATATATACAGGAATTTTTCGGACAAATTGGAGAAAATAGAACACGGATGTGCTATTAGATGAGATTAAAGAACTATTAATTTTCTTAGGTGTGATCTTAGTATTGTGGTTCTTGTTTTAAAGTCCTTATCTCTCAGAAATACATACTGAAGTATACATAGATGAAATTACATGCCAGGGATTTGCTTTAAAATACTCCAGTCCAGCCGGGCGCGGTGGCTCAAGCCTGTAATCCCAGCACTTTGGGAGGCTGAGGCGGGTGGATCACGAGGTCAAGAGATCGAGACCATCCCGGTCAACATGGTGAAACCCCGTCTCTACTAAAAATACAAAAAAATAGCTGGGCATGGTGGCGCGTGCCTGTAATCCCAGCTACTCAGGAGGCTGAGGCAGGAGAATTGCCTGAACCCAGGAGGCGGAGGTTGCGGTGAGCCGAGATCGCGCCATTGCACTCCGGCCTGGGTGACAAGAGCGAAACTCCGTCTCAAAAAAAAAAAAAAAAAAAAAAAAAAAAAAAAAATACTCCAGTCCATCCCATCCATACAAGAAAAAGTGTGTGTGGTGGGGCAAGGGAGACATAAATGACAGCTGGGTGATGAGTACATGGGGTGGGGGCATATACTGTTCTATCTTTGTGAATATTTCATAGTAAAAAGGAAAAAGGGCTGTTATAATGGCTAACTGCCACTGAGACTTCACTAATGACCAGAACAGGCAGTGTGGCCCCATAGGGGTGACACTTCTGTCCTTAAGATCTGCAGATGATAGAGTTGGTGACCACACAAATGTCAACCCACTAAGTAACTGCACCTGATTTTTCATTCCTTCAACTAACACTTTGGTTCTCAAATGTGGCTGCACACTGGAATCACCTGGGAGGTTTGTTTTTGTTGTTTTAATTGGTGCCTATTTTAATTGTTTGGGGTATAGCCTGAATTTCTGGATTTTAAAAAGTTCCCCAGGTAATTCTAATATACAGTGAAGTTTGAGATTAGTAATCTGAGAACCTAATATACTAGTTCAGGAAGATATCAAGGGCAAGTGAGAAAAGACAGGGGCAGCTGGATGCTCTCTGCTCAAGCCTTTCGTGGGATCCCCTTGGCCTGATTATCTGTCTCTCTAGGGCCCCCAAGTCTGGGGTGCAGGCTGAGCATCCCTGAATTACTGGTGCAAAGATGACAGGAGAGCTATAGTAAAAACTAGGAACTTGGCAAATAGGTTAAAACCAGAAGCTAGATCTACTTTATAGCCAGATGAGAAGTGACTTGTTATCAATATCAGGATTGCAGTGGCTACTACATGTTCCATTGATTGTATCCCCTCACCCACCTGAGCATTTGGTGGTAATGTGCATCTTGCTGAGAACAGCTTATGTTAACTACAGAAAAACTCATGTTTTAAGAGGTTGAGGGGTCTCAAGCAGTGAAATTTGTCATAGCTGCTGAGCAAAGAGGAAGTGGAATTCTCCTCTTAGGAGTGCAAGCCTCTCCTCACAAGAAGACTGGGACCATTTTCCTGTGGCAGGTGTCATACTCTGACAAGCAACGGTAAGCGTCTGCCTACTTTCTTGTGGCAACAGGGTTGATTCTGGTGTCATTCTCAGAGCCTTGGGAGAGGTGGAACCCTTGCATCTGTTGAGGCCCCTCATCTATGTAACTCCTATGACCCTCCCTCCTATGACAACCCTGAGATGTAATCATGTTACTGTTTTACAGATGAGAGTAATGAAGCTCATGAAATCTTAGTTACTATGCTTGAGTCAGCACAGCAATAGAGCAGGGCTGGAATTTGACCCAGCCAAACTCCAAGGTACTATATTTTTCCACAGCAATGTCCTCCATGAGATACTTTAGGATAGAATGAACATGGCACCTCTCATTTCCACCTGTAGGAAATAATACAAAGTTTGCTTGGTCACCCATCCTCCTGGATTAACCTATTAGTCATCATGAGCCTTGAACTTTGCTTTATCGTGTTCCGTGGGGACATGCATTCTTCCTCCACCCACCCCAGCTGGGTGTTGCTTTCCAGCTGCCCTGGCTGCTCTGTCCATGGCACTGTACAAGAAAGACGAGTGCTTCTCACACACCCAACTCTAAAGTCCTTGCTGAGGATACCAACCTGAGGGCCCTTCCCTTGACCTGCACTCACATTTTCCAATTTGAGCTCCGTGTATCACAGGGTACAGCGAGACCTGGTGTGGAAGTTAGCCTAGACCAAAGTCAGGTTTTCTTGGATGCAGAGAACCTTCTCTGTTACTGGCCCCATTCATAGCTATGCAAGCCCCAAAGACGAGGTTAACTCAGGTGCCAGTGTCACTTAATACTGGAGGTATAAATAAGACTAACTTTTACTCTCCAGACTCGACCTTATAGATTTGAGTCGAAACTGCCCACTCACCCTCAAACCCCTGTCATTAAAGCTTTTGCCCCAGGAGATTCTAATCGTGTTCCAGAGATGCTGTCACAAGTCAAAAGCTGTCTGGAACCTTTCTTCTGGAACTGCCTCCAAGGCTGGTCAATCATGAATGAGCCAGTCATTAAAAAAAAATTCCATCCTTACTGTTAATTAAGCACCATTCTTACAACTTCAGTGGATCCATCATCAAAACTTGTTCTGGACTTATTTACCAAACTTAACACTAATAAACTTAAAAATCTACCTTTACAAGATACTTACTAGTGCCAAGTTTGGCCCCCACTTTCTTTCTTTTTTTTTTTTTTTTTTCTGAAAAGAGTTCCACAAAGGCTTCTGAAAATGTTTCCAGCAAATGGCTGTGAGATCAAGTTGAGAGAGGAGTCTCCCGAGGTGAACTCATGGCTTTGAAAGATACAACATTCAAATACAAATGTACATGTTCAGATGCAAAGGTACATGCTCTGATGTGTTTGCCTTAAAACAACAAAAAAATGCAAGCCACATGATTATATATTCTATTACATTTTATATAGGATTATGCTCCATCAAAGAGCATTAAATGGCATTAACGATATTAATGACATTGACATGCCAAGTACACTCTGCCTTTACGTGTCCTCTTTAATTTTCATTGCAGTTCTCTAAGGTAGGTGCTCCTAGGATCCCCATTTTAGAGCTGGGGAAACTGCTGCCCAGAGGAAGAAGAGCCCACCCTATGAAGCCATTGAGAGGTCAAACCAAACAGGCAGCCTGACTCCAGACAAGTGGTTCTTTCTTATCCCTTTGCTCATTTCCAAGCCTCAGCAAGTTAGCCAGCCAGCTGTGGAGCTGCCCCCTCTCCACCAACACAGCAGCGGCAGGGCACTCTGGGAGGCCAAACTGAACCCTTTTCCAGACAGCTCTGGACTCTCCACTGGACACAACAGCCACGTGAGGAGAATCGTCTGCAGTACTTAAGATTGTAAAAGCTGTGCAAGTGAGGATCCTCCTAGCAAAGCTCAGAGGGGCTTAGTGCTCAATTCTTAGCTCAGCTGGTTTGGCAACCCAGAATTTAATCCTCCTTTGGTGTTGTGTCCCAGCCTGCACCAGGAGATGTCTTGATAATAGACAAACGCTTGTACAGAATCAAATGGTAACATACCTGGGCTGGTCTAGGTAGTGCAGAGTAACATCTTAACAGGTAAACTAGGCGTCCCCAGACTTTTTACACAGGCGGCCAGTTCACTGTCCCTCAGGCCGTTGGAGGGCCGCCACATACTGTGCTCCTCTCACTGACCACCAGTGAAAGAGGTGCCCCTTCCTGAAGTGCGGCAGGGGGCTGGATAAATGGCCTCAGGGGGCTGCATGCAGCCCGCAGGCCGTAGTTTGGGGACGCCTGAGTTAAACACTCAATGGCTCTAAAGCAGCACGGCCCAAGTTGCATTCGCTGACCACTGATTTCTAGCTTGGTCAACTGATTTCATCTTTCTAACCTGCAGTTTATCTGCAAAACAGGGGAACAAGAGTATCTCCTCTGGGGCATCATGGAGTTTGTTATGCTAGTTAACTGCACATGAAAAAAGGCACTTTGCATAGTACCTTTATACAGCAAGCACTTAATACATGTTGAGACCTATGGCAATTACTCCAGCAAAGGTTCAGTACATGACAGACAGCAGGGTGGGCAAAATGTGGCAAAAGCAGGGAGGTGCCTCGGTGCAGGGCTGCTCCACTGGCTGATGACAGAAGCCCTCAGCACGGGTGCCTGAGCAGAGAGATCTCACCGTGTAATATCCCTTACCAAATGGTAACTGTACAATTCAACAGGTTCTTCCTGGATCTCTGAAGTCAACATGAGACTCCTCCTTGCAACAGGAAATTAGTTGGGGCTTTCAGACACCAGTGGAATTCCCCCCACCACACACACACCTTTTTCCTAAAATGCCAGCTTGACATTAGGAGGTTGGTTGTGGGTCTGCACTTCTGTACTTCCCAAAGCAGGAATTTCCTTGCTTTGACATACACCTTGTGTTTCCCCAATATATGTTAACGCTTGAGTAACCTCTCCAAAGGGAGAAGGGAGGGGAAATTGGTCTAAAAGAGAGGCTTCCCAGTCTTTGCTGGGAGGTTCCTAAGATGGTCCTGCAGAGGAAGAGTTAAAATGCAGCTACTGGAGCAGTCTGACCTGTGGGCAAAAGAACAATTTATACAAGAAAATAAAACAATAGCCCCTCTGGACACCATCATCCCCACAGATCCCATGTGGGACAGAAGGGAAGAATTCTGCGTTTAAAAAAAGATTTCCAGGAAGAAGGCTGGTCCAGGAAGAAGGCTAAGAAGAAGAGAAAAAACCAGAAGGAGTGCTTTGGAAAGGATTTTTAGACATTCTTGCTGCTGCTTTTTAAATTATTAACTTTTTGCCTGGAAATAGGCTGGCCCACCCACCACCCTAGGCAGTCAAGGATTAGGGCTGGGTCACCCCCTCAGCCAGGCCACTAAGGAGAGGAGCCTCTGGGAACGTACTGGATTCAAAGCCACAACTGGCAGCTGAACTCACTCACAGCACAGACTAACGGCACTGTCCTTCCTATAGAAATGGAACTTGAGCCGCATACACAACTTAAAATTCTCTAGTAGTACGCATTTAAAAAGTAATCAAAAAGCAGGTGCCATTCATTATAATAATATAGTTGACACAAACCAAGATATCTAAAATATTTTTGTTTCCACAGCAACCCAAATAACATAATCACTAATGAGATGTTTTACATTCTTTTTCTTTGTAATGAGGCTTCAAAAATCCAATGTGTATTTTGCGCTTTTAGTACATGTCAGTTTGCACTGGCCTCATTTCGATGCTCAACAGCCCAGGTGGCTAGGAGTAGGTACTGGACAGTGTGGGGCTAGAAGCCACAGTGTGGCTCAGTAATTCTCAGTGGAGTCACCTGGATCTCCAAGGGGGAGGGGTGCTGCTTTTCGGTGGTGTGTTGGAAAAATGTGGCATCCCAGCCCCACCTCGGAAGGCCTCAGTAAAAGGCAGCTGGCCTTCCTCCAAGTTCCGCTGCGGCACAAGCCACCACCCACGCAGCCCGGTCACCACCGCCTCTCTGCAAGAGTCATACAAGAAGGCTTACGTTTTAAAAATACCACCGGCATGCTAGCTTGGGATTTGTAAGCACAAAAAGTAGGAGAGCAAGGAAGGGCTCCAGAGTCAGTTGGACTGGGCTGATGAGTAAAGTGCCCACGTCTGCTTAACCATACTTGTCTATCAGGTCTAAACTCGGCCAAGCTTCAACAGAGCTTGTCCCTCTTTGTGCAGTCATGAGTACCAAGTTCACTCCAGCAACCTCGTCTATGAAGGCAGGGGCCCTGTTTCTAATCGGAAGATGCTGTAAGAACAAGTGATGGTCCAATAAAGGGTATTTGGACCTCTCCTAAGGAAAATTTCTTTAGCTAATACCCCTGCGCTGGTATTCAACAGGGCATTTAAACAAAATGTTCTCAAGTAGGGCCCTCTACTGCTATTAATTTATATCCTTAAGACTCTGGCCAGAAAGAAGCTACATTTCACCTGGAGGAGGGAGGCTGAGTGCCTATCAAAATCCACCAAAGGCCGCTCCCCACCATTACCTGGGTTCCCTATGGTCTGGGATAAGGCTTTCTGATTTAGCCTTACTAGATGTGGTGCCTAACCGAAATCCTTCTGAGAAGTCTGACACACCAGTATGGAAAAGTTCTCTTATCATTTGGAGAATATAATTTAGGGCTGGGTAGATAAACATGTACAGGAAATACTTCTATAGAGGTCTTGATCCTCTGAAGATTAATAACCCATGGAACTGGAGCCCAGCCTCAAACTCAGAGGAAATAGGCAAGTTATAAAAACAGGAAGAACGGGAAGTTTATTTTTGGATGAATATTTGTTCTAGTGAAGCTCTCGATACTGACAAAAACCTTGATCTGCAGGTCATTTGCTGCAGCTGAGCAGCTGCAGTGCATGTTTCTACAAGCTGTCCCACCAGAGATTTCCGGGTCTTTCTGGAAAGAGCCTCACCCTACTCCTGCAAAACATCTGCCTCACTGCCACTGGCTGAGGGGCTCCTTTCTCCTGCATTCCTGGTGTTCAGGATCTGCAGCTCAGCTAGACGCCTCGGCCACCTGCAACGGCCCTCTTGGCCTCCTTCCCAGTGCCCAGAGCCAGCCCATCCCCACCAGGTGTGTGAACTGCAGCCCTCGGTGTCTGTCCCGGCATGGTGTTATCAGCCTCCCTTGGTGGACTGCTGGCCTCCCTGGTCTCACAGCCTCCAGTGCCCCTTCTCCCAACCCCGTCAGCATACTTTTCATGGCTCCCTACTCTTGTGGAATAAAGTCAGATGTTCTCAAGCTTGACACAAAGCTCTTCACAATCCAGTCAAGTCCACTTTTCCAGTCCCATCTCCATAGGCAAGACCAGCTGCATGATTTGCAGGGCCTGGTGCAAAATGAAAATAATTTGTGGAGCCACCCTTAGTTCAAAACTTAGTAAGAATTTCAAGGCAGCAACAGTAGAGCATTAAACCAAGTGTGGGTGGGGCCCTTCTGAGAGCAAGCCCGGTGTAGCAGCAAAGGCTGCAGGCCTGTGAGGCCAAGCCCCTTCCCCGAACCTCCCTTATACCAACCCCAGAAGGCAGCATATGCTACCCCCACCGAGAAAAGCCCTCCTTACCTCTTCCTCACTACAGTGAAACTCATCCTTTCCCTCAAGGAAGACTTGGACAAGGAAACCAGTTTCCACTCTGTCAGGTGACCTGTTCAGAGGAGCTCTCTGGCCCTGATTTGCAGTATGCTTATTCATTTGCCTGTCTCTCCTGCACACCTCAATTACACCAAGAGTCCCAGGGCTCCTTGTTGATTGCCTACTCATTTCTGTTCCCTCCTCTCCACCTGTTCAGAACAAAACTTGACACACAGTAGGTCTAATATAAATTTCTATGGCATGGTTCACTAGAAATTTTGCTTTCCATTTCTTCTTTTTTTTTTGAGACAGAGTCTTGCTCTGTCACCCAGGCTGGAGTGTACTGGTGTGATCTCAGCTTACTGCAACCTCTGCCTCCCAGGTTCAAGCAATTCTCATGCCTCAGACTCCCAAGTAGCTGAGATTACAAGTGTGTACCACCACCCCTGGCTAATTTTTGTATTTTTAGTAGAGAAGGGGTTTTACCATGTTTGCCAGGCTGGTCTCAAACTCCTGATCTCAGGTGATCCGCCCGCCTCAGCCTCCCAAAGTGTTGGGATTACAGGTGTGAGCCACTGTGCCCAGCCTGCTTTCCACTTCGAATGAACACTTAGAAAGCCTCCTATGACCTTGCCGACTGATTAAAGGAAAAATTTTAAATTTCCTAAGATGCTCGTTTTACATAAGAAGAGATGCCCACACCCTCTGGCGAGTTGCAGGGCATCCGAACAGGAACTTCCATTAACCGCCATTGTGAATCACGCTACCCAGATGCAAAGGCTGCCCATGTTGTCTTTGGCAGTTGCTTCACAGGTAACCAGGCCCGTGCAGCGGGGAAGGGGCGGCGTAGTAGAGGGATGAGAGTTAGAAGAATCAGCACCACCCTCTTGCACCTTCCTGGTCTGATACAGTGGTGGGGAAAAACTAGAGAGAAAGAAGGTAATCTGATATTTGATTCCCTACCCATTGCCGCCAAGAAGTAAAAGGAGAACAAGAATCTGGGGTTTTCTTACCTAGAAACTTTAAATGAGCTCTCATTTCCCTGGAAATGATGACCTTTTCAGGGAAAATGCTTGTGGGCTCTTAAGTTCCTTTAGAGCAAAGCAGCAGAAGAGACAGACAATGATCACCACTCCCTTTAATAAATGCAGACCTGCTTTAGTATTTTTCAAGAGGAAGAAAAACACTGGAGATCTCAAATAGCTTCCTAAATGTTCAGGTAAAGTTGATTTTTCCAGCCAATTGTTAACTGATCATGCCCATGGGAGATGGTGAGGCAAAAATGGGGATGATATTATAACAGAAAGCACAGGCCTGCCATGGCACGGTGGCTCCTGTCTGTCATCCCAGCACTTTGGGAGGCCGAGGCGGGTGGATCACCTAAGTTCAGGAGTTCGAGACCAGCCTGGCCAACATGGTGACACCTCGTCTTTACTAAAAACACAAAGATTAGCCAGGCTTGGTGGTGGGCGCCTATAATCCCAGCTACTTGGAAGGCTGAGGCAGGAGAATTGCTTGAACATGGGAGGTAGAAGTTACAGTGAGCCGAGATCATGCCACCGCACTCCAGCTTGGGTGACAAGAGTGAGATTCTGTCTCAAAAAGAAAAAAAGCAAGCACAGGCCTTCACTTTGTATGCCCTCTGGTATCAGGTCTTCACCAAACTTCACCAAGGGACCTTCTTACCCCAACAGGGCATTCAGCAACCACAACAGGAGTTGCAGCAGCTAACAATTATGGAGACAAACATTCACTAGGTAAGGGCCAGGTCACGTACTCTCTATTGTACCTCTCATGGCATTGGTACCATCTGTACTCTCTTGTTTACATGCTTCTATGTGTACTGTGTGTATCTCCCTTTAAAGAATGTAAGGTCTCTCCTGATTATCCAAGACCCAGAACAGTAATGCAAATTTAGTAAGCTCGAAATGTAATCATGCCTTTGTCAAATATATATTATCTTCACCCTTACAGTATGGCTTCCATTTTATAGAGGAATAAAAATCAAGTAAACCTCGGGCTATCTATATAAGGAAGGAAATTTCAGGTTTGGGCTCTTCAGCTGTCACTCTGTATATTCAGAGCACTCTGTTGTTTCAGAAGTCTTTGGCCATAACAGCATCTTTTAAAAATGATGTCTACTTTAGACACCCAGCTTTCCTACCACACTTCACCCAGAACTCATACGGATGAACAGTTTTCTACATATGGCTAAGAGCTATGTTGTTCTTTTGTTTTTTAAGTTGAAGCTGGTTCTAATGTTATAGAAAAACAATTCCAATGTAGAGTATTCAGCGAATATCCTAAATATCTAAAACCCCAAGTGGAAGGCCTTGGGGCTCTCACAGTGTTGTGGGGTGAGTTTAAGGTACTAATGCCTTAGTGCTGGCTCCCTCTGTTGGGGTCACAGAACACCAGGGGCGGCAATTCCACACGGAACAATCCCTCAGCCTCCTCCACCCTGGTCTGCATTGCCACTCTCCCACTTTCTCTTTAAGGAATACAGTCATTACTCTCCAGTGGTGTTCACCACACAGGGCAGGAATCCTATTCACAGAGGCATCTTGTTTCCATAGCTGAAACAGTCATTTGTAACATAGATCGGCTGGCTTCCACATAAAATAACGGTAAGCATATCCAGGTCTCAGTTTACTTAGCAGACAGCAACAGCTAAATATATTCAATTCTGATACCAATAAATAAAAAATCATAGCAAAATAGTCAAAATCTATCTGATACATTTCAGAATTATTTTTAAAGTAATTTGTGTGCATACTAGCTCCAGAGTGAAGATAATATATTTGGTTAAAACAAGTTTGTAAATTTAAATGTACAAATAGGTTTCCAATTTAGAGCTGAAGACTATGAAACTAAAAATGCCAATTTACCATAAACATATAATATATACATGTATATGAAAGGAAATGTATACACACTGAAAACCTAGGGAGAGCAAATTCTTTTCTTTTGAGAGTTTTGCTCTGGAACCCAGGCTGGAATACAGTGGCACAATCTCAACTCACTGAAACCTCTGCCTGCCAAGTTCAAGTGATTCTCCTGTCTCAGCCTCCCGAGTAAATGGGCTTATAGATGTGCACCACCACGTCTGGCTAACTTTTGTATTTTCAGTAGAGACGGGGTTTCACCATGTTGGCCAGGCTGGTCTTAAACTCCTGACCTCAAGTGATACACCTGCCTCAGCGTCCCAAAGTGCGGAGATTATAGGCATGAGCCACCATGCCCGGTGGAGAGAAAATTTCTAAAAGCCACCACGATGCAGCCATGCAGCTCGAGTCTTCAGCTTCAGTGCATCACACAGCTGCACAAAGAGCTGGGCCAGCACCTCACCCACATGCTGTGTTCAGTCATTTATTTTAATACAGCGTGTATGGGGAAAAGAAAGTTCAACCTGAGTGAATCTAGTGCTTATGAAACTCTGAATATGAGCCCTCGAGCCAAAGATCGCGTGTCTCCCATTAGGGGCAGGGCCAAAGACATTATCAGTGCCCAACAAATGATGGTGAGGTCATGCCAGCCCTGGGCGGCTTGTGGGCAGAGCTGTCCTGCCTGCCTGCTGCCTGGCTCCCAGCTAAAGTACCTGCTCCTACTTGATCCTGGGCCTTGAAAAATTACCCAAGGCCCATGGGTTACATCTCCATTTTCAGTGACTTCTTGGGCCCCTAAGAGTATAGTGAGGATAGTGAGGATGGCTGGGAGAGGTCCTGGTCTCCTACCGCAGGGTTCACCCTGTGCTCTTTGGGGCTGTTATCGAGGGGGCAGGAAGTCCCTCAGTCCCCTCCAATGATTATTCCAGGGCAGATGAGGGACCAAAACCAGGAGGGCAGTGGTGAAAAGCAATTTTTCCCCAAACACACACACACACACACACACACACACACACACACACACACCCCAACTAAAAACACTAGTGTTGCGTTCACGGATGTTTCCTAGTTACCCAAAGCAAAACCCAAACCCTCAGCATGAGGTTTAATATTATAAAGGCCCTATTCTTTAATTAAAATGGTCTTTCTCCGTCTCACTGTAGCCCACCCGCTCCTTGGCTTAGGGGTGAATTGCTCTCCTGGGCAGCCAAACAAGCCACCAATTCAGCCAGTATCCACAGGGAAAGCTGGCAAGTCACTGGGATTTGACTTGGTTTGGTTCAACAGGTGGGGGTGGGGGGAGAGACTGCACAGGGAGGGCAGGCAGAAGGGCTGCAGGACTCCTGCTCTGTCCCCATGCTCTGGCCTCTCAGACCCCAGCCCTCCTTCCTCTGAAGGATGAAAGGCCCTTCCCTTCACAGCTCTGTGCCAGTGTGAGGAATCCATCTGCCCAGGCCAGAGAGTTCAATTCTCCCTTGTTATCACCCCAAGAGATGCCTCATTTCCTCTTCCAGAGAGCACAATACAAAGATATGC
The DNA here is from genome assembly GCF_048565385.1 of Saimiri boliviensis. Classification (NCBI taxonomy): domain Eukaryota; kingdom Metazoa; phylum Chordata; class Mammalia; order Primates; family Cebidae; genus Saimiri; species Saimiri boliviensis. Next base: position 72,489,140 of record NC_133449.1, on the reverse strand, counting down.
TCACCTTTGTTTTTTTTTTTTTTTTGAGATGGAGTCTTGCTCTGTAGCCTAGGCTGGAGTGCAGTGGTGTGGGCTCACTGCAACCTCAGCCTCCTGGGTCCTGGTTCAAGCAATTCTCCTACCTCAGTCTTCCAAGTAGCTGGGATTACAGGCATGAGCCACCATGCTCAGCTAATTTTTGTATTTTTTAGTAGAGACGGGGTTTCACCATATTGGCCAGTCTGGTCTTGAAGTCCTGACCTCATGATCCGCCTGCCTTGGCCTCCCAAAGTGTTGGGATTACAGGCGTGAGCCAATGCACTCAGCCAGCCTTTTTTTTTTTTTAAGGGAACACCTTGCCTTGGGAGAAGCACAATCTTTCCTTTGAACACTAAACATTCTAAAGACACCCGATTTTTATAATAAAGAAAGAATTAATTTTTCTACATTACTTCTCCCCTTATCTTAAAGGGTGTGTTGGAGGAGGAAGGAGGGCGACACCTACTTTTGAGAAACATAGATTCTGTGAAACATAACGCACACAGTTGAAATTTAAACTTTATTTTAGCTTAAGCATCCCAGTCCCCAGAAGGAAGTACCCCAAACTTTGTGTTACTTATTAATTAACAAATTTCTAAGACTTAAAAGCAAAAACATCACCTACATCTAAAAAGAAACGTAGATGTGGTGCTTTCACCTCATGAGTGAGGAACACTGGTGACCTCTCGTTCAATTAATGTGACAAAACAATTAACCAGGAATTATGACATCGTTCTCAGAAATTTGGACAAGTTCAGACAATAGCTAAAGGTATTTCTTTCGATACAGTAATGGAGTTGCTCTAACGTGAATGGCGGTTAGGAAGATCTCTGCCATACACAGACTTTGAAGGAGCGAGAGATTTTGCAGGAGTAAAACTGCGTTATTAAAAAAAAATTGAAATCATTAAAAAAAAAATGGAAAATATAGCAAGTTTGTTGAAGAAGTGTTTGAAACAGGCAAGCAACAAGAATAAACTGACCACCCAGAGATAATACTGTTAACAAAACAATGTACAAGTATGAGGGTCTTTGTTGAGCATGACTGAGGATGGACACCCTGATATACATCAACCCCTTCCTATGTTTGGATTTTTCCTAAAACGTGTAGAGACCAGAACCCTCACAGAAGCTTGTGACACCTACAGAAATACTTGATGGTCTGGGCAGAGGAGCCAAAATCACCTTTATGAGAGGAAGATGAACTAGACCTGGCAAAATAAAAGAAAAGGAGAAGTGTTTCCAGAAATAACCCAGGCTGCACCTGGACCCAGTCCTTTGCCACAAGACCATGTAGCAAAACTAAAAGAGCTCTATCATCAGAGACCAGTAAGTCTGCCATGGAAATCCCCACCCCAGCTCCCTCTCGACAGGTGGAAGATGTTTCCTCTGTGTAAGGTCAAAGGCAGCCCTGGCCATGACACTGGAGCAGGAGTGAGGCAGCAGTAAGTTGAGCCTGGCCAGCCCAGAAGCCTGGTGTGGGCAGTAACAGCATCGTTCTTGTTGAGAAGGGCAGCAAGAGGAGAGGCTGGAGTAGGGGATCTGTAGAGATCCAGGTGGTGGTCAGTGGTCCAGACTCGGAATCCGAACTGCCTGAATTCAAATCCAGATTCTGTCAAGGGCTGTGTGGCCATGGGTGAATTATTCCATCTCTCTATGCTTCTGTAAATGGGGATGTAATAACAGTGTCTACTTCGTGGGGTTAGCATGATTAGAGTGTGAACCACAAAAAGCATTTAGAGCACTACGGGCTACATGTAAACACTATTTAAGTCTTTGCACATTTATTCTTTTCCTGTATTTTCTAGAAAAAGTCACATTAATTTTGTCATCAGAAAATCTACTGCCTGGGCCAAGCATGGTGGCTCATGCCTGTAATCCCAGCACTTTGGGAGGCCGAGGTGGGTGGATCACTTGAGCTCAGGAGTTTGGGAGCAGCCTAGGCAACATGGTAAAACCCCATCTCTACAAAAAAAATGCAAAACAAAATTAGCTGGGTGTGGGGGTGCATGCCTGTAGTTCTAGCTACTTGGGAGGATGAGGGGGAGGATCACTTAAGCCTGGGAGGCAGAGGCTACAGTGCACCAGGTTCATGCCACTGCACCAGCCTAGGCGACAGAGTGAGACGCCATCTCAAAAAAAGAAAACCAAATCTACTGCCTGACTACTGCACAGGTCCCATGAGCTTGTCACTTTATCTTTGGCCCTTCCTTTCAAATGGGCACACACACACACACACACACACACACACACACACGAGTCATTAATTGTCCAGAGTAGGACTTCCAGTGCTAAAACCAGGGCAGTACCAGCCCAGCTGGAACAGGCGGTCACCTTAATGTAACATAAAAGAATAAAGAAGAGCTTGGCCGGGCGCGGTGGCTCAAGCCTGTAATCCCAGCACTTTGGGAGGCTGAGGTGGGTGGATCACGAAGTTGAGAGATCGAGACCATCCTGGTCAACATGGTGAAACCCCGCCTCTACTAAAAATACAAAAAATTTAGCTGGGCATGGTGGCACGTGCCTGTAATCCCAGCTACTCAGGAGGCTGAGGCAGGAGAATTGCCTGAACCTAGGAGGCGGAGGTTGCGGTGAGCTGAGATTGCGCCATTGCACTCCAGCCTGGGTAACAAGAGCGAAACTCCGTCTCAAAAAAAAGAATAAAGAAGAAAAACAAGAGTAATGCTAGTAATACCACAGCTCAGAAATGACAGACCTGTGCTAACACTCTGGTGTAGTTCCTGAATCCTTTTGTATGCATGTTTGAGGCAAATTTTAGGGAAAATTTGGATCATGTTATGTAGGCAGAATTCTGTATTGGGTTTTTATCCAGTTTTGTATTGTCCATCTTATTAATATTCCTTAAAAGTACTATTTTCCAAGGCTGCATAATATATTAATAGAATGTTTCATGTGGCTTAACCATTCTGATAGGTTCTTATCAATATTTTCACCCACAAAACTTTAAACACTGCCCAAAAATGTGTTTTTACTTGACTATTATCTTTAAGTTTCTAGAGGAGAAATGATTAGAAAAGAAGATGAATTAAAAAAAAAAAAAAAAGTATTACAGGCTGGGTGCAATGGCTCACACCTGTAATCTAGCACTTTGGGAGGCCGAGATGGGCAGATCATGAGGTCAAGAGATCGAGATCATCCTGGTCAATATGGTAAAACCCCATCTCTACTAAAAATATAAGAATTAGCTGGGTTTGGTGGCAAGTGCCTGTAGTCTCAGCCACTAGGGAGGTTGAGGCAGGAGAACTGCTTGAACCTGGGAGGCGGAGGTTGCGGTGAGCCAAGATCGTGCCATTGCACTCCAGCCTGGGTAACAAAAGTAAAACTCCATCTCAAAAAAAAAAAAAGTATTACAAGTTACCAAATTGCTTTCCAGAAAGGGTATATGCACTAAATTCTCTCAACAACAATGCATGAAAAATGTTCCCTCACCAAAATCACAACAGCATTTAAAATTATTTTTCTTTTTGATAATAACAGTTGCAAAATGGCTATTATGTTTTCATTGCATTAGTTTAAATTTGTAGGGTTAAATATTTTGGTCTGTGTTTATTTAGTCAACTATATATTTCTCTTTTGTTAGCCTAGTGTTTTAAAAAGTATTAAGTTATCTGTTTTTTCCTGGTTGTCTTAGTCTCTTTTTATAATCTCTTCATAGTTTTATAATGGAGGCAAATTTTACATATTTGTTAAATTTGTCTGTGATATTGCACAAACATGTTTCCAAATTTATCAGTGATTTCCTCTGTAATTTCTTGCAGAATTTTTTTTTTTTTTTTTGAGACAGGTTCTTACTCTGTCACCTACACTGGAGTGCAATGGTGCAATCACAGCTCAATGGTGCACTACAGCCTCAACTTCCTGGGCTCAAGTGATCCTTCCACTCGGCCTCCCAACCACATGTGACCACAAGTGTGCACTACCATGCCTGGCTAATATTAAAATTTTTTGTAGATACAGGGTATCATTGTGTTGCCCAGGCTGATCTCGAACTCCGAGGCTCAAGTGATCCTCCCCACCTCAGCATTCCAAAGTATTGAGATTACAGGTGTGAGCCACTGCACCCAGTCTCTTCCGAAACTTTTATATGTGGACAATCCTTCTTCCTTTAGAGATGAGTTGAATATTCACCTACATATTCTAGTTTTTTTTTTTAAATCATCTTATGGTCTTAAAATGTGAGGTCGAGCTCTACATTAGAACAAAATCTTAAAGCCTATGGTACAATGGAGTTGTGTTGAAATGAGGAAATTGTCAGAAATTAAATCTGCAGGATACAAACTAGGGATTTGCATGAGACCTACTCTCGGTAATGAATCAGCTCATTAAAAAGCTGTACTTGACAATGAATAGGATTAATCAGAACGTGCCAGGGACACTCAGTCCTCCTCCTCTTCTAAGCCCTTGTCTTCCTAAGTGTTGTTGGGGAAGACTGTTGGGAGTGGCAAGGATGAGGGAAGAAGCAGAGGGCAGCACAATAAAACGAGGGGACCATGGATCTGTCAGACCTCCATGAACTAGAGATTCTACCTGCCACTCAATAGCAAAAAAAGGAACTTTGAGGAGCCTGTCAAGAGTTTAAAATAGATCTCTCCTTTCCAAAAGGCAAAAGATCACGGAACTAGCTATTTTTTTTTTTTTTTATAAAAAGTTGTTGCTACACAGATAAAAATAAGGCAGTATGTTATTTTAAATAATCCTAAATGTAGCATTCAACCACTTTTAGACTCCTGCACATAGATAGATGCAGTACTATTGTAAAAAACCCTATGTTGCAAATGTGGCATCTCTACCCAGGCTGACCCTCCACCTGCATTTCCAACCTCTACTCCCCTTCCCAAAATCCAGAGCTGAAAATTGCTGTTTTATGTAATACCTGTTTAGTAATTAATCATAGAGCTTTTTTTTTTTTTTTTTTTTTTTTTAAGATGGCATCTGGCTCTGTCTCCCAGGCTGGAGTGCAGTGACTCAATCTCAGCTCACCTCAACCTTTGCCTCTCGGGCTCAAGCGATTCTCCTGCCTTAGCCTCCTGAGTAGCTGGAATTACAAACACATGCCACTACCGCCCAGCTAATTTTCGTAGACGGGGTTTCACTATGTTGGCCAGGCTGGTCTTGAACCCCTGACCTCAAATAATCCAACCGCCTCTGCCTCAGAAAGTGCTATGATTATAGGCATGAGCCACCATGCCTGGTATTTTGTTGTTTTTACACTTTGTAGTAATGGTCATTATAAAGGGATTTACCAGAAATAACAAAGATGTATTGGTGTCTCCTGGTCTGTGGCCCCCTTCTCAAAACAACTATCTTAAGTATTCCCTCATACTAGGGAATAATGAACTATTCTCTTGGGAGAATTCATTCATTCATTCAGTAATTGTTACTGGCAACCGTCAGGCTACTCCTGATAAAGGAGCAGAAACCCACAATGGAGTATAAGCTACATTCCAGTTGCGGCTCTGGCACCTACCAGCTGGGGGGTCTTGAGCGAGCTCCTAAGCCTTCTGAACCTAGGTTCCTCATCTCTGAAATGGCTAAAACTACATAGGTAAAAAATGTTATGAGGACTACTAAGGATGTGTGAAAAGTACAAAGGCAGGAAAACTGTAACACATGAATGAATAGTGGCTGCTACTTGAAAAAAAAGTTTTCCCTGTGCCCAATGCATCTATGGATGAGATGTCTCCCTCATACGTAAATTTTAAAAAGTCCAGCAAACTTAAATTCTCATTTCCTCTCAGGTAGGTAATTTGCTAGAAATAGACCAACCACACAGTTCAACAACTAAGCAATTACACATCATTAGGTTCAGGAAGATGATGCCACAGATGCATGCCCACTTTTAAAATTCACAGGCGCCTGGCAAAGGATGCTGCTTTTACAGACCTGCCCTCGATTGCGGAGACTGCTGGTGCCCTGCACGGGCCAGTTGGATGGGGGCAGCTGTGAACGGACAGGAACAAGGGCTTAATGGACCTTCCATTTCAAAGCAGCCTCAATGAACACAAAAACTGACAATTTGCCCCTCTGGGGCAAATCTAATCAAGGAGCACATTACTTTATGACAACAGGTTTCACAGACGCTAGATCCAACATTAGTTGGACCTACTGGAACTTAGAGAAGAACAGACACATGCCCTGCTCACTCTGTGGTGCTTACAGACACTCATTGGGACCGTGCTCTGTCCCCTGTGTGTGCACCTCCGTCCCAGGCCTCCTTGCTTTTTTGCTTTGGTACTAAGATTGCTAGGAGCCATGAGGGGGTTTGCTTACAATTTCTATTTCCCAGGACACCAAAGTCCACTTTCCGTCACAGTGAGAAGCAGGGAGGGTTGAATGCAAAGGACTAGATATTCAAGTGCTAGCTAAAAGGCTTTTTTGTTTTTATATGAAGAGAAAATAAAACAACAACTGCGTTTTCACATTACACTACTTCTGTCTTTTTCTTAGGCAAATGTACACTAATTGTAATATTTGTATCCATTTTCTGATAGAGGAAAATGGGAGACTGCAGTGGGTTGGGGTTGATTCTGGTAGCAAGGGAACAAGAAATGTCCTGTGGCCAGGATTTGCCATCCCCAGTCACTCCTCTCCATCACTCAAGCTAGCTCCTCCCGAGGTATCCCTGTCATTCCACTGGGCCTCAGATCTAAGTGTTCCTCCGTGGCCCCAGCCCCTGGCCTCCACATACTCTTCCCTTACCAACATTAACCCTCCATGGATTTTGTCTATCACGAAGTCCAGCCCTGACAACTGCCTTCAGCCCCAGCTGTGGGCAGAATGCCCTAACCTGATCCTTCAAGTCTGTGTGGCATTAAAAAGGAAGAGGACTTTCCCCCATCCCCTTTCCCCCAGGGTTCTCCCCACAGCAGTACCCTATGCGGTGGAAGTTAGAAGCCTCTGCCCCTTCAGCTGAATCCCAACTCCCTCACACTCATCCATTCCGTTCCTTTCTGCCACCCTGCATCACCTATCTCTCGTGGCTTCCTGTGGTATCCTTCCCATCTTACCTCTGCCTCTGACCTCAATTCATATTGCACATCATACTCGATCCACTTGTAAAAAATCGTTTAAGGTCTCTAAACGTGTACTCTGCTTCCTTACAGGTAGAAGTGGGCATCAACAGCACCTATCTCACAGGGTCGTTGTGAGAATTAAAACAGGTTAGGGGTATCGGGCACCTGGGATAGTGTCCAGCACATAGTAATGGACTCAAGTATTTTTGCAGTTACTGCTGGAAGTCCTGCTGTGGCCACGTCGCACTCCATTAAAAATCTTCAATGGCGCCCCGCTGCTTACCAAGTAATTAGCTCAGGACTCAAGGTCCTTTTTTCCATCTGCCTCAAGTCCCTTTTTCCCTAACCTTTACCTCTTCAAACTACTCCTTTTTCTGTTCAAATATCTTTTGCTCCGGCTGAAGCCTGCTCAGTTCAAACTTGAAATTAAACTGCCTTGGATTCAAATCTCTACTCTAATCACTTATGAACATTCTCAGGCAAGTTATTTTAATGTCACAGGACTTAGTTTTCTTAGAAGGAAAAAAGTTTCGTGAGGATTAGATGGGATAATGTGGGTGTGGCTGCAGTCAAGGGCATGGCAAATATTGAGATTGGTCACTCTTCCTATTTTCCACCCGATCTTTTGTTTTCTAACTTTTGTGCTAGATCTCTGCGTAAAACTTCCCTCTCTTTACAGATAAGCCTGTTCTTCAAGGCTCAACTCAAATGTCACCTCCTCCACAAGGGTTTACGAAGCCCACCCACTAATCTCCTTCCCCCACCAAATACCGACAACACATCATGCTATTCTTGGACACAACAGCAAAAGCTCCCGTTTGCTTGCCCTATGCTCTATACTTGACTGACAACATTTGTGGACAAGCCCCATGTCTGATTCATCTTTGAGTTCTCCACACAGTCCTGCATATAGCAGAAACTTGGTAAATATTTGCTGAGTGAAAGAACAAATTTTTGGAGCAAAGGCAAGAGGGAGTTCCAAGCTTTGAAGACTAAGGAATCAGCACTGTAGAATAACTGAGCAACAGGACAGAGATGGGTTTGTCCTGGACACAGTAGAGAAGTAAAGAATTTTTTTATTCCAAATGAGCAGTGATGCCAAACTATACAAGGTGAAGTGAAGTCAGCCTCCCCTGTCTCCTCCAAGTGAAGCATGGCCGCCTCCCCAGAGCCAAGGGTGGCTGCCATTTTAAACAAATAAGTCACCCTGCCCTGATGCAAACAGCCCTCAGTGCTTCAGTCCTGAAGGCAGGGACTCTTGTATACCATGCACTTGAAAAATTAGATCTTTGTTTCCAAAAGGCTATTCTAAACTTCTAACCAGGCCTATCTGCTTAGCAGTTCACTCCTTAAAAGCATGTGCTGGTAGCAAGTACAGCTGCATTCTTAATCACTTACACCCCACAACCAACTAAAGATAGCTTGAGGAGGTCTGCCATATGCCAAATTCTTCTTTTAAATAAGAACACAAGAATCTCTCATGCAAAAAAAAAACTCAGTCATGGCCATCAGAAAAGGGAAAAGGAAAAAGATTTGACTTTTCTCTCCTTATTTTGAATGAAATACTAAAGTAGAAAAATTTTGATAGAGAAATAGATACACACTACATCTTGGCACCAGGCTTACATATCTGCATGGCCTGGCCTCTGAGATTCCTATCACAGTATTTACTTCTGAGTACCCTGAAAATGACTCAGGCCTGTCAGAAACTAGCCACAGACAGCGCCAAAATAAACCCAGCCCTCACTGCCCCCATTGTGAACAAATGAGCACGGTTAACTTTTTTCACTGGCAACCAGAATGGGTTGTGGCTTAGGACATCTCTCTCCTTCTCCTTTTTACCTAAACCCTACTAATCACTCAAGGCAAAGTTCAATTCCTTTCACTTCTGCGAAGCTTTTCAAAACTACCTAGATCAAGATAATTCCTTGGTCCACCACTAGGTCCAGCCCTGACACCTGACTTCAGCCCCAGTTGTGGGCAGAATGTCCCAATCTGACCCTTCAAATTTCTACAATCTGTTTCTGGCATCTTTTTTTTTCCCCCCTTTACTCACAATACAAGGTAATATATATTTAATCCACAGACCCAGGCCTTTCTAAATAGATTGCCCACTTCTGAAAGACAGGAGCCCCATCTTAGCTAGACTTCTTTAGACATATCCCCGCCTCCAAAGTACCTGAGCTACATGGATTAACAGAATCAATACAGTGAAAATGCCCATACTGCCAAAAGCAATCTATAAATTCAATGCAATTCCCATCAAAAAACCACCATCATTCTTCACAAGAACTAGAAAAACAATCCTAAAATTCACATGTGACCAAAAATGAGTCTACATAGCCAAAGCAACATTAAGCAAAAAGAACAAATCTGGAGGCATCACATTACCTGACTTCAAACTATACTATAAGACCATAGTCACCAAAACAGCAAGGTACGGATATAACAATAGGCACATAGACCAATGGGACAGAATAGAGAACCCAGAAATAAAGCCAAATACTTGCAGACAGCTGATCTTTGACAAAGCAAACAAAAACAAAAAGCAGGGAAAGGACACCCTATTCAACAAATGCTACTGGCAAGCCACATGAAAGAGAATAAAACTGGATCATCATCTATCACCCTATACAAAAATCAACTCAAGATGGATCAAAAACTTAAATCTAAGACCTGAAACCATAAAGATTTTAGAAGATAACATTGACAAAACTCTTCCAGACATTGGCTTAGGCAAATACTTGATGACCAAGAACCCCAAAGCAAATGCAACAAAAACAAAGATAGATGGGACTTAAACTTGAAAAGCTTCTGCACAGTAAAAGAAATAATCAGCAGAGTTAGCAGACAACCCAGAGTGGGAGAAAATCTTCACAATCTATACATCCAACAGAGGACTAATATCCAGAATCTACAAGAACTCAAACAACTCAGCAAGAAAAAAAACAATCCCATCAAAAAGTGGGCTAAGGCCGGGAGCTGTGACATGTACCTGTAATCCCGGCTACTTGGGAGGCTGAGGCAGGAGAATCACTTGAGCCGGGGGGGGGGGGGGGGGGGGCGTGGAGGTTGCAGTGAGCCTAGATCGTGCCACTGCACTCTAGCCGGGGTGACAGAGTAAGACTCCATCTCAAAAAAAAAAAAAAGTGGGCTAAGGATGTGAAGAACAATTCTCAAAAGAAGATATACAATGGCCAACAAGCAGATGGAAAAATGCTCAACACCACTAATTATCAGGGCAATGCAGATCAAAACCACAATGAGCTACCACCTCACTCCTGCAAGAATGGCCATAATAAAAAAAACAACAAAAATAACATGTTATTATTAACAACTATTATTAATAGATAGTATGGATGTGGTGAAAAGAGAACATTTTTACATTGTTAGTGGAAATGTAAACTACTGCAACCACTACGGAACACAGTTTGTAGATTCCTTAAAGAACTAAAAGCAGGCCGGGCGCGGTGGCTCAAGCCTGTAATCCCAGCACTTTGGGAGGCCGAGGCGGGTGGATCACGAGGTCGAGAGATCGAGACCATCCTGGTCAACAAGGTGAAACCCCGTCTCTACTAAAAATACAAAAAGTTAGCTGGGCATGGTGGTGCGTGCCTGTAATCCCAGCTACTTAGGAGGCTGAGGCAGGAGAATTGCCTGAACCCAGGAGGCGGAGGTTGCGGTGAGCCGAGATCGCGCCATTGCACTCCAGCCTGGGTAACAAGAGCGAAACTCCGTCTCAAAAAAAAAAAAAAAAAAAAAAAAAAAAAAGAACTAAAAGCAGATCTACCATTTGATCCAGAAATCCCACTACTAGGTATCTCCCCAAAGAAAAAAAAAATTTTTTGTTTTTTTTGACAGACTCTTGCTCTGTTGCTCAGGCTGGAGTGCAGTGACACGATCTTGGCTCACTGCAACCTCTGCCTCCCGGGTTCAAGGAATTCTCCTGCCTCAGCCTCCCAAGTAGCTGGAACTACAGGCGCCTACCATCATGCCTGGCTAATTTTTTTTTGCATTTTTAGTAGACAGGGCTTCACCATATTGGCCATGCTGGTCTCGAACTCCTCACCTTGTGATCCGCCCACCTCAGCCTCCCAAAGTGCAGGATTACAAGCATGAGCCACTGTGCTCGGCTGAAAAAAAGTCATTATGTGAAGAAGATACTTGCACATGCATGTTTACAGAAGCACAATTTGCAACTGCAAAAATATGGAATCAGCCCAAATGCCCATTAATCAACAAGTGGATAAAGAAAATGTGTATATATAAACCAAGGAATACTACTCAGCCATACAAAGGAACAAAATAATGGCATTTGCAGCAACCTGGATAGAACTGGAAACTATTATTCTAAGTAAAGTAACTCAGGAATGGAAAACCAAACATATATTCTCATTCATATGTGAGAGCTAAGCTATGAGGATGCAAAGGCATAAGATTCATACGTTGGATTTAGGGGACTTCGGGGAAAGGGTGGGGTGGCAAAGGATAAAAGACTACACATTGGCTGGGCGAGGTGACTCACACCTGTAATCCCAGCACTTTGGGAGGCCGAGGTGGGTGGATCATAAAGTCAGGAGTTTGAGACCAGCCTGACAGACATGGTGAAACCTCGTCTCTACTAAAAATACAAAAATTAGCCAGGCATGGTAGTGTACGCCTGTAATCCCAGCTACTCAGGAGGCTGAGGCAGGAGAATCACTTGAACCAGGAGGTGGAGGTTGCAGTGAGTTGAGATCACGTCACTGCACTCCGGCCTGGACAGAGAGGGATTCTTAAAAAAAAAAAAAAAAAAAGACAACACATTGAGTACACTGTACATTGCTCAGGTGATAGGTGTACCCAAATCTCAGAAAACACCACTAAAGAACTTAATTCATGTGGCCAGGCGCGGTGGCTCACACCTGTAATCCCAGCACTTTGGGAGGCCAAGGTGAGCAGATCATGAGGTCAGGAGATCGAGACCATCCTGCCCAACATGGTGAAACAGTGTCTCTACTAAAAATACAAAAATTAGCCAGGTGTGGTGACACACGCCTGTAATCCCAGCTGCTCGGGAGGCTGAGCCAGGAGAATTGCTTGAACTCATGAGGCAGAGGTTAAAGTGAGCTGAGATCACACCTTTGCAGTCCAGCCTGGGTGACAGAGTTGAGATTCTATCTCAAAAAACAAAACACAAACAAACAAAAAAAGAACTTATTCATGTAACCAAGTACCATGTGTTCCCCCAAAACCTACTGAAATATAAAAATTAAAAAACAAAAATCTCCAACAAAGTACCTGAGCTATTCTCAGTGCTGCAGGATATACACAGGTGTAAACACTTCTCCAATGAAGCTAGTGATACTCAATCCTTCTGACATCAAATTCAGTGATTACCTACTAGCTTTCTGAGGTTTAGCTCTTATATTATTCTAGTCCCTCTGCAATCCTCCTCCTCAATCCTTCTTAGTTATATGACAATTAAGTCAAGATTTGGTGATAAGACTTATGATTATATATTCAGGGCCAACCCCTGGAATAGCCTATGGTTATATTTTCTTTCTCAGAACTTTCTGCTTTATTCCTATATTAAATATTGCTTCCCTATTTCTTTTTGCTTAGTTTTCTATGTGTGAATTACTGTTTCATCCACAAATGGGGTCAGAAAAACCCAAGTTTTCAGAGAAACTGAAAAACCACTTTCTCAATAGGATCAAAAGCACTTTTGCTTGATGTCATCCCTCCTGAGACCACTGGCCCTCCATCCCCATCTTCCCCCTTCACCTGATAGGTTATTGGGGTACAGGTGGCATTTGGTTACATAAGTAAGTTCTTTAGTGGTGGCCCCATGCCCCATCTAGACCGACTGCTCTCAGGGCCTCCGCGTGTGGTATGGGGCTTCTTCCCTTCCTTTCTGTTCCGCTTTGGTCCCTATTTCCTAGATTCTGTGGTGTTCTCTCTCTCCTTTTTCTTTTTTGCTCCGATAGAATGTCCTTTCATGTCCTGTTTCTGGTTCAGTCCTGAATCTGGAATCCAGAATTCGGGATTCTGCAGCAAAAACTCCAGCTATCCCATCTTCAGCTTTGTACTATCCACCCTGGAAGGCAGTTCTGTTTTTGCTTTTTCTGCTCTGCTAAATCACCATTCATGTTCTGACCTTCCATCTTACAAAATTTGGTTGGTATTTCTCTGGGAAGTTTCTGGGTTTATACTCTTTTTATTCCTTAATGTCATTTTTTAATTTTTATTATTTTTTGGAGACAGAGTCTCACTCTGTTGCCCAGGTGGGATATTGGCTCACTGCAACCTCCGCCTCCCGGGTTCTAGGGATTCTCCTGCCACAGCGTCCGGAGGAGCTGGGGCTACAGGTGCATTACCACACCTGGCTAATTTTAAAAAAATTTTTTAGTAGAGACGGGGTTTCGCCGTGTTGGCCAGGCTGGTCTCAAACTCCTGACTTCAAGTGATCTACCCGCCTTAGTCTCCCAAAGTGCTGAAATTACAGACGTGAGCCACCGCAGCCAGCTCCTTATTTTCATTTTACACAGTTTTGGGGAAAGCAGAGATGCATATGCTTGTTCAGTTTACCAGAAACTGAATGGGAACTTGCAGCTTAGCAAGAAGACCCCCAGGTGACTCACATGCATATCAAATGTTTACAAACAGAATTACAGTTAGCTGCCAAGTCTCAAACCATTTTTTTCCTGGTAGCATCAAGTACAAAGACTTATAAGTAGTGAGAGCTCAAGAAGTATTTTCTACTTACAGTTGGTCGATATTTTACTTAACTACATTCTAACGTCTAGACTACTAAATTGTGAAATGATCAGAATATTCACAAACACACACACACCCTGTTTATTTGCCTTCGGTAATTCTAAAGGAACACAGGTTTCAGCTCCAGGAGATCAGGTATTTCATACAGGCTTGTCTGTGCAGGGAGGCCAGGAGTTTGAAACCAGCCTGGGCAACATGGTGAAACCCCATCTCTACTAAAAATACAAAAAATTGGCTGAGCGTGGTGGCACATGCCTGTAATTGCAGCTACTCGGGAGGGTAGGCACAAGAATCACTTGAGCCCAGGAGGCGAAGGTTTCATTGAGCTGAAATCGTGCCACTGCACTCCAGCCTGGGCGACAGAGTAAGACTGTCTCAAAAAAAAAAAACAAACGCTATCATGATATTGGGGATCTGGATCACTCAGTGAAGGGTAGTGCCATCTGCCAAGTCAGGAAAGGCCGGGTAAGCAGGCTGCCTATTGTAGGGGATGAGAAGTTCTCTCTTGGATATTTAAGTTTAGATGCCTGTTAGACAACCATATGGAGACACTGATATAACTCTGGAGTTCTGAGAATGGCCAGGCTGGAGAAATCAATCTGAGAGTCATCTGCACACAGATGGGATGTGAAGTCACAGGACTAGATGTCATCCAGGCAGGCCTGCAGAGGGAAAGGGAAAGCGGGCAGGATTGAGCCCCTGGGGTGCTCCAGAGTCTAAGGCAGGCATAGGAATTCCTATCACAGCATCTCAACAGTAAGTAACAAAGTAGAAGTTAAACTCACACCTATGTAATTGCCTGAATTGGATTAATACAATTCTGCATCTGAAGATATCCTCTGACAATTCAGAAATTTTAAAAATCAATCGGCATGGTACAGACACACCGAGAATCATAATTAGGGTTTTAGCAAGACTACGGAAGATTTGCTTCATTATTAACCAAAAAAGGGTTACACAACGATGAGCACATTTGGTTGAATTGAGAAACATAAATGAATCTATGTTTGGGGTGTTTTACACTTCTGCCAAAGAATTTATCGGCACAATCTACTTTCAGCCAACACTAAACTAATAACATCTGATTTACATCCAAAAGCCAAACTACATTCCCAAAAGCCAGCCAAATACAAAGCTTCAGACTTCACTAAAGGTCCACAGTGAAATGCTGCAATGTCCAAGCTCAGGAGCAGCTGTGGAGAAACTTGGCCGTACTATATTAACCATGTGCAAACTGAACAACAGCCTCTTAAGGAGAAAACTATTAAGTCTTTCCAGAAGGGGTTAAGGACAGTAAAGTCAACATTTAGAATAAGATAGACATCCATATCTTTCTTTTTCTTTTTTTTTTTTAATTTTCTTCCTCTCGACAGGGTCTCACTCTGTCACCCAGTCTGGAGTGCAGTGGCGCATGCATCAAAGTTCATTGCAGCCTCGAATTCTTGAGCTCACGTGATCCTCCTTCCTTGGCCTCCTTAGTAGCTGGGACTACAGGCATGTGCCATTGCACTGGATAATTTTTTAAAAATGTTGTGTAGAGGTGGGGTTGTCCAGGCTGGTCTTGAACTCCTGGGCTCGAGCAATCCTCCCACCTTGGCCTACCAAAGCACTGGGATGACATGCATGCGCCACTGCACCCAGCTGGGACAGACATTTTTAGAACACAAAGAAAACCTCAAAATACTAAAGACTAATTGAAATCTCATCAGTGGAAATGTGATCCAAGGAGTAGCAGCATGGGCAGCACCCAAAAACTGAAGAGAAAAGCACCATCTTGGGCCCCACCCCAGGCCTGCTGAATGAAAACTACAGCTTAGCAAGAAGACCACCACCCCCACCAGGTGACTCACATGCATATCAAAGCACTGGTCGGAAAGGCCTAGACCTTGGTACTGCCTGGTCTGAGCCATAATCAGGTGAATATAATGCTCAAAATTTGATACCCAACACTCTACTTCAGAAGCAGCAGCAGAATACGTTTCCTAAAAAGGAACATTTGTGGCCAGGTGCAGTAGGTCACGCCTGTAATCCCAGCACTTTGGGAGGTGGAGGCAGGTGGATCACCTGAGGTCAGGAGTTCGAGACCAGCCTGGCCAATATGGTGAAACCCTGTCTTTACTAAAAAATGCAAACATTAGCCAGGTGTGGTTGTGCACACCTGTAATCCCAGCTACTCAGGAGGCTGAGGCAGGAGAATCTCTTGAACCCAGGAGATGGAGGTTGCAGTGAGCCATGATCTCACCATTGCACTCCAGCCTGGGCGACAGAGCAATACTCTGTCTCAAAAAAAAAGAGAAACATTTGTGCTAGTAATGTTCTCCTTAATTGCTTTAAGAATTATGTGTAGGCAGGCAACCATGTTAAATAAAGGGAAAATGTGTAATCAAATATACTCACAAAGTTAACCACATATATTACATATATTAGTGAAATGCATGGCAACTAGGTATAAGCACAAGTGTATACTACTTGTCTATTGATCAAGTTGTTTCAAAATCTCTCATCTCTTTATTTGATGGCTAAACAGTCTCAGTAATGAGTTTCTCAGGGAGTTTTCTCTAGGAGCACATAATTTTACGCAGATATTCATTCATACTATACCCTATTCATTCATTCAGCAGATACTACTTGAGCCTCTGTTATGCCAGGCACTGAAGACAGGAATGAATAAAACAGGCAAACACCCTGCCTCCTCCTCTACACAGAGACAGGGAATCTGGGGTCTCTGGAAGCTGCAGTGTCGACAGATCCCCAACTTTGGGACACAAGATTAAAGAGAAGCCACCTAGTGAGCAGACAGGACTGGCTGTAGGTCTATAAAAAACATGTTCCTGTTTCTTACAAATGAGGGCACAGCCCAGTCATCCATGCTCTACCTCCCCAGCATAAACAGACCACCCTTTCCCTTCTGCCAAACAAACACCCTCCCACAAGAGCACACCCCTGGGCCCTTTTATGGTCTAACTTCACTTAGCTCCAGGCACCTGCTCCCTAACAGACCTTTCATTCCTCACTTTCCCTCCCGGCTTGTGGCTACATCTGGCAAGGTGTTTTTTTTCTGTCACACGTTATAAACACAATGTTGTAGTGATTATTATAAACAATAATTATGACAATGACAACTTGCTAATATTTACCATGTGCTTTCTTATGTGTCAAGCATTAGCTCATCTAACTGTATATACATCAGCCCATTTTTCAGGAGAGAAAATTAAGGCTTAATGTTTATGTAACTACCCTATGTCTCATGACCAACAAATGGCAGAATCAGGACTTAATCACCTTCTTACGGTACATTCCACCTTGGTGGAGAAGAGCATGGAGATGACATAGTCATTGAGGTGATATACAGTGATAGTGACAGAGAAAGTCATTATACAGGGAGTTACTGAAATGTTCTTTTCAACTTTCCTTTTATCATTCAAATAGCCGTTAACAAGGACCAATTGCCATAAATCATCCTCAATTTTCCCTCTTGCTTGGATCTTATTTTATTCTGATCCCAAATATTCCTAGCTAAAATGTTTACTGCTGAGTCTTTTCCCCTTCTCATCACGCTCTCGTTACAAATGCAAATAACTGTGAATGACTGTCCAAACGAGCAGGACAAAACTTCCCCAATTAAGTGCAATACACACACCTGAACTTAATGGGGCTTCAACACCCCCAGAATATTAATCAGCACGGTGGGGCTCTGGAGAACACAAAGGCTATTTTGTGGGAGTGATGCTGCACTGCAATCCTCTTTTCTGTGATTACACCTCATCTTATAACAATGTTCAGACATTTGGTTTGAGCAAGTATAGTAATTACATTTCTCACTTTGAACTAATTTAAGCAGCTACATCTGAGCTCCTCCACAAGTCCTCAGGCTTACCCGCCCTCCTCCTCCCACCCAGAGCACTCCTATTTGAGAAGACCTGGCTTCTTTGCTAAGTGACTGTTCCCACTTTCTGTCAGACACTCTGTAATTCAAACCTATTTCTTCAAGCTGACCCTCTTGCAATGGGGAGCACCCCTTCCCCATACTTTCTTTCTGGCACTCACTGGGAGGAGCCCTGTAGAAAAACAACCAGGCAACCAGACTCTCCCACTAGCCAACTATGTGACCTGGTAACTCCCCAGGCATCAGTGTCCTCATCTGTTAAATGGTGCTGCTGGTCTCTATGTTGGTGATGGACACTCCTTTGGGCTGAGAGTGCTACCATGAGATCACAAAAGTGAACCACTCCACGGTGGCAGGTCCTTCAGAGCGACAAAGACCCGGCTAGAGGCAGAAAATTCTGCAGCATGTGCCCTGCTGAAAGAATGCCGAGAAGCCAGGATTTCTTAATATTGGACACCCAAACTTACCACCCACCAGATTTCCAATCCTCCCACCTCATTCTTATAATTCATTCTTTATAGAGGTCAAGAATAAATGGAAATATTAACAGAGAGCAACATCCACCTTTCCCCCAAAACCAAAGAGCCTGGTTTTGCTAGGCAGGACCCAGTGTTTTATCCACTCGTGTCTGTGCACTCAAGTTTGTTTCTAAGACTGGAAGGAGCTTTTAGAAAAGCAGTGATAAGGAGCCTCACTAGTTGTAGAAATAAAGATGGTCATTATACTCTTCATGTATCACATCTGAGGTGTCCTGACATTCCATCTCTGGGAATCTTTGGGAAATAAGGGTGGAGATGAAAGGTTAGGGGCAGAAAGCAACTCACACCTCACTTTCCCTCTACCTGGCCCATCAGCCCAACTTGCTGTACACAAGAGGCAGGCTAAAAACAGTTAACATCGAGTTCTCCTTTTCACCCTTGCAGGTAGCTAACCTGTTCCACCAGAATAGCCTGATAAAGCGAGCCACACTTCCTTAGAGATAAAATCCACCTTTCCTGAGAGCTCAGCCTTGAGTGAAGCAGGGCCCTCCACCAAGCTGCCTGCCCTGGAGGCTTGGGCAGGGTTTTGGTCCAAGTTACTGGACAGTGGAAAGTTTAGTCTCTTTCTCAAATGGGGTGCTGGCTCCTTTATTTTTGGATAAAAGTCCCATGACAGAAAGATTCTGACTTCATAGCTAATGTGAACTGACAATGAAGACTCTCAAACCACAGTAACTTAACAGGAAACTGAGGTGGCTGCACGTGTGTGTGTGTGTGTGTGTGTGTGCATGCGTGTTGGTGGGAAGGATGATTAATACCTACACCTGAACTGAAGAAAACATATGCAGTGAAAACCCATCAAATGACAATTTTTGGGGGCATTTCGATGGTCTTCATCAAGATTCAACACTAGAGTGAGGGTTCTAATCTACTGCTGTGTAGCCATGAGAGCTGCAGGTAAATCAAGAAGGTGGGTGCATGCCATGCATACTTCCTCTCTGAGTGGGGTGGGAGGTGCTGCCAACTTAAAGTTTATTTCATTCTGAGTCTTCCTGTCAATGAGAGTCATGCACACCCCTGTTCATGTGCCTTGGAAATCTAGGTTTGGGTGTCTGGTTTGCTTAAACCAAAAGAGCAACTGTTATTTCTTTTCTCCAGCTGGATCACATTCTTTCACCTGTGGAGACACTGTATCCACTCATGCCTGCATGCACACAGGTAGACAGAAAAGGGTGGGGAAGGTGGAGCACAGGGAACCTCCCCAGAACTCTATCTGGAGGACAGTTCTCTCTTCTGCTCTTGGGAGTGTCTTAATATACCAATATGAGAGAGTGCAAAGCTCTATCTCTATTTTTACTTCTCAGAACAAACAACAACAGAATATCAAAAGCTGGGCAAGGAAGCCAGAAGTCTAAAGGGGGAGGAAGAAAGAATGTTATCAAAACAATTATGACATGGTCCCTGTGTACAGAGTCATTCCCCAATAGGCCACCAACCCAGGCCATCCCCCTTTTATCAGTCTGATTTCAGCTCCTCACAAAACCAGTCTCTTGAGCTTCTCTCTCCTTGTGTGCTGGTTCCATCTTCCTAAGATCTTCTCAGAGGATCAAGACCCTTCCCTTCTGCCCAGACATTGGGTCAATGAAGCTTTAGGCTGAAACTGCTTTCCAGACACCAGTAATGATCACCCGGCATGTATTAGGCACCTCAAACGTGTCAGACACTGCTGCAGACACTTTCATGCACTACATGTAATTTAATCCTCACAAGCCTCATACTATGAGTCCTATCTGACAAACAAGAAAGCCAAAGTTTGGGAATACAAATATGCAGTATAAGGCAGAGTCAGAATTCAAAATCAGCTCCCCTGCCTTTGAGGTAAATG
This sequence comes from Saimiri boliviensis, assembly GCF_048565385.1. Taxonomy (NCBI): domain Eukaryota; kingdom Metazoa; phylum Chordata; class Mammalia; order Primates; family Cebidae; genus Saimiri; species Saimiri boliviensis. Next base: position 72,469,080 of record NC_133449.1, on the reverse strand, counting down.
CTATTTTTATGATGCCACAATGATTCCTGTAGGAATTCTTGTATCCTTTCTTCTCTGAATTGATCATAAAGCTCCAGGCAAATTGCTTGGACCAGAACCAGACCCCACTTCCAATGTCTTTATGTACAGTCCCAGTCCCCAGCCACAGGAATTGGTCAGTTATAACAAGGTGACTTTTGAAGTTCTTCTTAATAGCCCATAAATATTGCCCTAATTCTGCCTTTCATCATAACCCTTATATCCTATAGTCCTTAGCCTGTGTGGGACCACAAAAGTCAAAGATGTCATTTACAGATCACTACTTCATCGACTCCAGACCTTTAGGCACATACATCAACTGACTTGAAACAACAGCGCAAAAAAAGAAGTATTAAAAAAAATTTTTTTTTTTTTAAAAAAGAAGTATTATGAGCCCTTTTCTACATTCAAGGACACTGAGGTTTTTGAAAGGTTCAGGTAATTTAACGCTGATCACACAGTTAATAAGCAGCAAAGAGAAATTCACACCCAGGTCTGTCCTAGTCTAGAGGTACTGTCTAACGCAGGAGCAGCCAGCAGCCACAATTGGCACTGAGCACATGAAAATGGAGATGTGCTCCAAGTATAAAACACACGTGGCATTCTGCAGGTATAGTACAACAAAAGAATGTGAAATACTTCATTAGCAATTTTAAAACATTAACTGTTGAAATAATTTTTAGATACACCACATTACATAATAGATTAAAATTAATTTCACCTAACACCTCTATCAGAATATTTAAAATTACATATGTGGCCTGTGTTGTATTTCTACTGGATAACACTAGTCTAAATCCTATGATTTTAACAAGAAGTCCTACTGCCTCCCTGTAACAACACAGCTTTTAGCAATTTACATCTCATGCACTATTTAAAAATGAATAAAGCCACCCTGACATCCTGACTTCTAGTAACAAGAATTTTGTTTCCTGGGGAGACTGATTTGAGTGATAATAAAACTCCAGTCTCCTGCAAAATAATAATAATAACAATAATAGGCCGGGTGCGGTGGCTCAAGCCTGTAATCCCAGCACTTTGGGAGGCCGAGGCGGGTAGATCATGAGGTCAAGAGATCGAGACCATCCTGGTCGACATGGTGAAACCCCGTCTCTACTAAAAATACAAAAAACTAGCTGGGCGTGGTGGCGCGTGCCTGTAATCCCAGCTACTCAGGAGGCTGAGGCAGGAGAATTGCCTGAACCCAGGAAGCGGAGGTTGCGGTGAGCCGAGATCGCGCCATTGCACTCCAGCCTGGGTAACAAGAGCGAAACTCCGTCTCAAAAAAAAAAAAAACAAAAAACAATAATAATAATAATAACAATAATAATAATAATTTTGTTTCATGAAGATTTTTGGGGGGATGGGGGGCTGGTACTGGTTGTTCCTTTCTATGTTTAGTGCTTCTTTTCCTGAAGACTCTTAAGACTAATTTTAAATGCCAAATATATATATATATATATAAACATCTTGTGCAAGGCCAGGCATGGTGGCTCACGCCTGTAACACCAATGCTTTGGGAGGCTGAGGCAGGAGGATCATTTGAGCCCAGGAGTTCGAGGCTGCAGTGAGCTTCGATTGTGCCGCTGCACTGCAGCCTGGGTGATGCAGTGAGATCTTGTTTCTTAATTGAAAAGAAAACAAAAAAATACCAAAATTCCTGCATGTGCAGGTGTCAAATGATCTGCAAGCAAGCTACACAGGGCTCTCTCTCTCTCTCTCTCTCTCTCTCTCTCGACCATACTGCGTTCTTTGGCATCATTCATGGCATTTGATTATGCCTCTCAGGCAGAATCTCCTTTTAAAATCCCTACTTGTACTCCCCATCCCAGTTCTTAAACTCACTAGCTAAAAATGATTCCCAATCAAAAGAGAACCTAGCTTTTCTCTAAAGGATAAGGCTTTTATAGATAATCAGTAAGCTTGAAAGATGGTAATGCAGAGGGTCTATCATGAGACAGGAAGGAGCCTATTGTACTTCCAGACTTTTCCTGGAGAGTGGTTCTCACCGCAGGGCAGCCAACTGCCATACGGACAGGAGTCAGGGTCTGCCCGCGAGGACCTCAGACTCTTTGCTCAAGGTGCCTTCACTGCGAAAAACCTATCAGAGGATGCTCTTGACCTACTGCAATTGCTAACCCTAAGGTTTAATTCTCTTTCAGCGTTTTCCATTTTTATATTATAATCATCATCTGCTGCTGCAGCTACCTTTAAAAAAAAAGTTTGCTTTCCAAGTACCAGGCACTGTGCTGAGCACTTGACCCACTTATCTCATTTAATCCTCCAGCAATCTTTTGAGGAATTACTTTCTGTGCTTTCTGGACCCAGGCAAGACTCAGATTCAACAGCAGGCTCTGATAGCAACACTGAGGGGCACCGAGCCTCTCTTTCCTTCTTTCCTAACATTCCTGTGATATCCCTGCTGCTTGCAGTGGGAGAGCGATTCAATTGGTTGCAAAAGTGCTAATATGGCATGGTTTAATAGTTACTTAAATTACATGCTTCTAAAAAGCACTCCCACATGATGACATGACAAATGGCACTTATTCCTATATGCTGAAACAGGCCACACATGCATAGGTTGTGTAAAGTAAATGGCTTGAAGGGACTTGTAAAATTAAGCTACAACAGGGGACAAAAGTGAGGGATGGAATGTTGGCCCGAACAGCTCACTTCCTCACCTTAATTGGCTTCTATCTTGGTGTTAATTGACTTTGGGTTAAGTGGCTTTCATACAAATCAAGGAAAGCTGGCCTTCGGAATGCTGGTGACTTGTTGGGTAAATATGTCTTTATGGACTTCATAAAATTCAGATTGTGTAAACACATACTCAGGAACTATTAAAAAGCACTGGGTGGCTGGAGTAAGGCACAGAGGTGGCCTTTAGGATGGAGTACTCCATAGTTCAACATTTAAGAAAATGAACAGCAAGGCTGGGCGCGGTGGCTCACGCCTGTAATCTCAACACAAGGCCAAGGCAGGAGAATCATGAGGTCGAGATATCAAGACCAGCCTGGCCAACATGGTGAAACCCCATCTCTACTAAAAAATACAAAAATTAGCTAGACGTGGTGGCACATGCCTGTAGTCCCAGCTACTCGGGAGACTGAGGCAGGAGATTCACTTGAACCTGAGAGGCAAAGGTTGCAGTGAGCTGAGGTGGTGCCATTGCACTCTAGCCTGGTGACAGAGTGAGACTCCGCTTCAAAAAAAAAAAAAAAAAAGAAAGAAAGAAAATGAACAGCAAGGATGCAATGACAATTTAGGAAGTGAGTCTCAAACTCTGGATATAGGCTGAGGAATCACCTGGAGACAATTTGAAAAATGCAGATTCCCTGGGCCCTGCACCCATGAAGGCAGATTCAGGAGGTTTGGGTGGGCTGCAGACATCTGTGTTTTAACAAGCCTTCTGGAGTACTGACTCTGAGTAGGTGGTCTAGGACCAGCTTCAAGACAAAAATGATTTTGAAATCATCCCTACAGGACTGACAGGAATTGCATGCCAGATTCTGGACAGAAACACAGTTGTAATTAAGCATTAATCGGGCTGCACTAATCACCTAGCACTAGATATTGACTATTTGCAATCCCATTGTTCCTAGAGGTAGGATTTCTGGCACCAGGGTCTTATGACTGTTTAAGAGTGGATTTGCATTCCTGTTGCTCCTATAGACAGAATCTCTGACATTAGTCAGAGGCTTTTCTTTAATGATCCTTTAAGATGTTTTTCAGCAATCAGTTTGAAGATCCCCCTCCCCAAGAGGAATGAGATCAGTATGAGAATACTGCTTCTTCATCTCCTTGCCCTGAGACTTTACGTTGCACTCTTTTTTTTTTTTGAGACCGAGTTTTGCTCTTGTTACCCAGGTTGGAGTGCAATGGCGCGATCTCGGCTCACCGCAACCTCCGCCTCCTGGGTTCAAGCAATTCTCCTGCCTCAGCCTCCTAAGTAGCTGGGATTACAGGCACACGCCACCATGCCCAGCTAATTTTTTGTATTTTTAATAGAGACGGGGTTTTACCATGTTGACCAGGATGGTCTCGATCTCTTGACCTCGTGATCCACCTGCCTCGGCCTCCCAAAGTGCTGGGATTACAGGCTTGAGCCACCACGCCCGGCCTATGTTGCACTCTTCAATCAATCAATGATCTTCACACTTTGGCCCACTCCAAAACTCTTAAAAATCCTAGTCTCCAGGGTGGGGGGGTTGGGTGCAAAAAAAAGAAATCCTAGCCTCCAACTTCACAACAAGGTGGATTTGAGGTTTCCTCCCATCTCCTCATTCGGTGGTCCTACAATCAAACTTTTCTCTGCTGCAACCCTATGTCTTGTTGCATTGATTTGTGTGCACAACAGCAACTGACCTATTATGTTTACAAGTCTGGTGCTTTAAGCAGTCCATTTACCTTCTTCCCTACTGAAGAACATCACCCAGGGATACAAAAGACCAGAGTCCTTCACCTAGAAATGGACTGATCCTTGGAACAGGAGGGAACTCCTCTCCCCATCCTTGCCCAGTACACTAAAAGCCAATAAATTGTCCGGCAAGTGACCATACTAACACCAAGAGGACCTTCTTTTTTGCCCATCTCTCTCAAGGGGAAAGATGTTTCTCCTCTAAGGCCCAGGTGCTGATGGTGACCAACATGTAGACCACAGTGGAGGCTCCATAAGAACAAAAAGCATTTTCTATGCCAACAGCCTGGAGCCTTTACCCCGACGGTAGCCTCAAAGCTACCCTAGACTACACAGGGAGGTAAATACCACAGCGCCTAAGATGCTCTGGCCTCCAGAGAAGCATCTCATTTCTGGGTTCCCATGTTATGAAGAGATGTAGTTGTATCTGTTCACTGATCAGGAGACCAGGATGATGTCTGGCCAACAGAAGAGAAGAAAGGAAACCCTCTGTGTCGTGTTGTCTGCAGGGTGATCAAAACAGCAGAGAATTGGTTATCGCTGCTGCAGAAGGCAGTGGTTCCACAGAAGAAATTGCTGATGATTAAAGGTGCATACCCAAGTCACTGTGCACACAAGCTCCAGGTATTCCACATCAAGCACATGTCCAAGCGTGAGCTGCAGGGCCAACCAGTGTGGCAGAACAGGGCATCCTTCTCAGCTCCCTTGATCTGCATATTTTCTGATCTTGTGTTTCAGTCCCCGGGGGTCTGAGCGCTTCAATCACAAATAGCCCTAACTCCAAAGCTTATCAGAGTGGTTCATCACATTTGTTTTTTCTACTGAACATACAGATTGCCAAATTAGGTACTAAATGTGATGACTTAAGTATTCCCAAGGCCAGAAAGTGTCAAATCTATAAATAGTTTATGAATGAGTACAAATTTTCAACAATCAAGAATGAGTACTTGTTAGTAAGGGTTAGTGTGTAGTTTTATGGAAAAATTCACAAAAAAACTCTAAGTTGTTAATATTCCCACTGTAGGGATATACCATCTCAGAAAACGCTAACAATCCAATTTATACCAACATGCTACTAGTAAAACTACTTAAAGAGAGAAACAGTAAGTCTTAAAAAATAAAAATTTTTAAAAAGGTGGAGGTAGCCAAGTATTTTCAAAGAACAATTTGTTTTTTCACAGGCGCGCACTACAGCACATATGCATTCCTGAATGTTTGTTTGAATTAAGTGATTCTTTTTTTTTTTTTTTTTTTTTTTTTTGAGACGGAGTTTCGTTCTCGTTACCCAGGCTGGAGTGCAATGGCGCGATCTCGGCTCACCGCAACCTCCGCCTCCTGGGTTCAGGCAATTCTCCTGCCTCAGCCTCCTGAGTAGCTGGGATTACAGGCACGCGCCACCACGCCCAGCTAGTTTTTTGTATTTTTAGTAGAGACGGCGTTTCACTATGTTGACCAGGATGGTCTCGAACTTCCGACCTTGTGATCCACCCGCCTCGGCCTCCCAAAGTGCTGGGATTACCGGCTTGAGCCACCGCGCCCGGCTGAATTAAGTGATTCTTAATTTCATCTGCTAAATGCTGAATTGTCCCTTCTCCAAATAGGGGGAAGAAGGAAGGACTGCCTTTCTTGGTTAGTTTTTACACATGTGTGAGTACTGAATTTTTCACATTATCATCCTCTATGATCAGTATAACCTCTGAAGCTCAAATTCTTGCTGCCCTTGAGAGTCATGGAGGCTGTGGATTGTGAAGGGCTTGCCCAAGGGCCTATCAGTTGTCATGGAGGAGTCTTTCTTCAACCTTGGTCCCCTGAAAGTCTGGGAAGGGGCCATCACCACCACCCACAACTAAGACCTACCTCTGCTGTTAGCTCTACAGCCAGGTCATTCAGATTTCTAGTTCTCAGAGGTTCTGACCCCTTGTCAAGACACATTAGTACTATAGAAAGAAATGTACATGCTTGGTGAACTGCAGGAACCTTAAGGAGTTGCAAGACTCGCCATTACTGGACTAATCTCAAAGCTGATCTTCTTCATCTTTTTTTTTTGAGATGGAGTCTTGCTCTGTTGCCAGGCTGGAGTGCAGTGGCGCGATCTCGGCTCACTGCAACCTCCATTTCCTGGATTCAAGCAATTCCCTTGCCTCAGCTGCTCGAGTAGCTGGTACTACAGAGGCACATCACCACAACTGGCTAATTTTTTATATTTTAATAGAGATGGGGTTTCACCAGATTGGCCAGGATGGTCTCGATCTCCTAACCTCATAATCTGCCCACATTGGTCTCACAAAGTGCTGGGATTACAGGCATGAGCCACCACACCCGGCCCAAAGTTATCTTTAAATTTCTGTGAAGGGAGCTTTTGGGGCGGGACAGGGAGAACAGAGTTGCAGAGGGGACTAGGCATAAATTGACTGGGAGCTAGAAATCTGTAAATAAAAATGTAAATAGGAGAGTCAGCCTCTGGAAAGTTGAACCAGATAGTTGTATACAGGATTCCACTTTTCAGGAGAGAAGGGTTTCTCTGAGTTCTTATTAAGTCATTAGTTGACTCTGTCCCATTAAAAAAAAAAATTTTTTTTAATAGAGACAGGGTCTTGCTATGTTGCCCAGGCTTGTCTTGAACTCCTGTTCTCCTGTCTTGGCCTCCCAGAGTGTTTGGGATTACAGGCATGAGCCATCACAACTAGCCTAAACAAAAAGGGTTTTTTTGTTGTTGTTGTTTTTGAGACGGAGTCTTGCTCTGTCGCCAGGCTGCAGTGCAGTGGCACGATCTCGGCTCACTGCAACCTCCGCTTCCTGGGTTCAAGTGTTTCTTCTGCCTCAGCCTCCCGAGTAGCTGGGACTACAGGTGCGCGCCACCATGCCTGGCTAATTTTTGTGTATTTTTAGTAGAGACAGAGTTTCACCATGTTGGTCAGGATGGTCTCAATCTCTTGACCTCATGATCCACCCACCTTGGCCTCCCAAAGTGCTAGGATTACAGACTTGAGCCACCTCGCTGAGCACAAAATGTTTTGATCATGGTAAAAGATACATAACATAAAATTTACCACTTTAACCATTTTTAGACAATTCAGTGGCATTAAGTACATTCACACTGTTGTGTAAGACTCTGTCCCATTTTATGTATGCCCTTCACATTTTCTCCTAAGACATTAAAACAATTTTTGGGCCTTCCCCACATTTGCACGCAGTGCCACACTTGTGGGTGACAAGCTACAATCTTAAAACCTGGCATCAGTCTTTGTTAGAGCCATCTGTTTTAAGTCAATGTATTTTTTTCTAGGTAAAAGCATATGATTTTATAGCTCTGCTTTCCTTTAAATTCAAGCAAATACCAACCCTATATTAACTAAAGTTTGTCAAAAAAATTCAAATACAAGGAATTTTTCCTGTTCCCTGTAAAGTAACTGGCCCCCACTCCACCAAAAGGGGGCAATATTTTAAAACACCTCTATATTTACAGCTTTAACCATTAAAATAGCTAAATTCATATCCTAAAGGTACCTGTGTTACATCACCAAGGAAAACTTCTGAAAAAAAAAAAAAATAGACCTTTTAAAGTTTCAGCCAAACCTTTAAAAATAAAAATAAAAACCAGTTGTAATTTTGGATGGCTATAGGTGATTCTGTGTGTGTGTGTGCTTTAGAATTTTTTTTTTAATTCAAAGAGACTCTTTGGATCAACAATGAGAATTTATCTTTTACTGACTCTTATGATTCACTTCACATGTAACATCTATTTGGCATATGCCTCCCTGGGAGGTTATCGGTCATCTCATTTGAAATGAGAAAGAACAGAGAGCGAGAAGGAAGGAGCAACATTACTCTCCTCAGATCACAATACGAATGTGTGTCACCTTTTAAATACCACCCAGTATGACAGATTAATCAGGATGAATTAATGGGCAGGAAAGAGAGAAGGGGATCTTCAGAAAAACTAAATGCTCCCCAGTCAATACTGCCTAGGTTGTTGGCTGCAACCTTCTAGCTTTGTTTGGGTGTTATCCCCTTCCAAATCCTGATTAGTTAAGGCACGTTAGAAATCTCTCGGGTTTTTAAAATACCAACTCGGGAGGATGGGAGGATGGGAGGATGGGGGTGACATTTGGATTCAATGGGTCTAGGGATGAGAAAGGTAAGATGGGAGATGTTAAGAGTGTTGTTTCACCTTGGTGACATGCCCAAGCAACCTCAGATATGCTCTTCCTTGGGACCTCTGGTTTCGTTGCTAAATTTTCCTTGTTAAGACAGTTGAGGGGGCCGGGCGCGGTGGCTCAAGCCTGTAATCCCAGCACTTTAGGAGGCCGAGGCGGGTGGATCACGAGGTCGAGTGATCGAGACCAACCTGGTCAACATGGTGAAACCCCGTCTCTACTAAAAATACAAAAAATTAGCTGGGCATGGTGGTGCGTGCCTATAATCCCAGCTACTCAGGAGGCTGAGGCAGGAGAATTGCCTGAACCCAGGAGGCGGAGGTTGCGGTGAGCCGAGATCGCGCCATTGCACTCCAGTCTGGGTAACAAGAGCGAAACTCCGTCTCAAAAAAAAAAAAAAAAAAAAAAAAAAAAGACAGTTGAGGGGTAGGAAGGTGTCTATTTCAGGGTGCATGCCAACCAACACACTGCCCAGGGACAAGACAGGAAATGAACCACACGCACCCAGTTTTCGTGGTCACTGTTGTACTGCTCCATCCTGAACAAGATGAGTGTGGAAGAAGAGTCTACAGGTAAACCATTATAACCAAACTACCCTCACTGTTTAGCCTCACAAGGGATCCTTTATGCTAAGAAGAATGCCCAGCTGATGGGGATTAACAAGAAAAACTGATGGGAGGGCGCCGCTGGAAGCCCAAGAGAAGGAAATTTTTTTAAAATAGGAGTTTCCTGTCCTACACAAGCATTATGAATTTTGTTATTCCAGTCAGAGTCCTGACGGTAAATCTAGTTTCAAAGCAGGATTGGGAAATGGATCAAGCCTCACCATGACAAAGCTGGGTGGGTCCTCCTAGGTGTCTGTGGGACCTTGGGCTCTCTGGATAGTGCATCTTGGTTTGGGGACTATTTTCATTCTGTTTCAAGCCTAGGTTTGTACGTGTCCTTAACCATGATACTTCCTTCCTAGTTGTCTGATTCGGTACAGAGGACAAGCTCCACTTTATTTGGAGTTAACCTATGGAGCAGTCACCTTATAAAAACGTAAGAGTAAAAAAGTTACCATAAAAAATGCTGGTTATATATATAGCACAGCCAGTCAACTCCTCCTCCTTCTCTGTCTTTGCTATAACAGCACCTGTTGGCTTGTAAGTGCACTGAGTTCTCACAATAACGTGCCAAAACCGCCACCCTTCCCATTCTGGCATCCGCCTCCCCCCAACCCCAGGAGACCTGCATATCAGATATTACTTCCTGCTGTCTATGACCACACCACCTTGGCAGTTAACATCAAAAGCAAACACATAGGGAGAACAGAAGGCACTGGAGCAGGTGAGGAAGAACAGCACAGGTAATGTTTCATAAACTTTTTTTCTGGTGCCCCGGTGAAAAAAACTTTGGAACTTCACATGTATTTCAACTGTTCATCTAAGGACTCATCTTCTCTCTCCCAGGATAGTGAGCTCGAGGCCCTTCCCTGCCTTTACTCCTAGTGCTCCTGTACCTGGAACACGACACGTGGAAGCCAAAGCTTAACCTGCCATGTTCAGGAGAGCTGCACAAGAACAGCGTCTGGGAAGCTCATCTACCTCTGCCTCATGCAGGATGTGACCAAGGCTAGCAATCTGTTCAATGCTGGTGGTTCAACATCTACCTGGGCCACCTTTATCTCAATTAATTTGCACCATCTTTTTCCTATCTCCTGATGGTTCAATAACTCAAAAGAGTTGTCATGAATGTTTAACATAATACCCAAAACGGGCCTGGTACCAGATGATACGATAGTGTCTCCTTGACATAGCCCAAACTAACTAGGTTTGTGACCCTGATTTAGTCACTCAACCTTTCCAGATTGCAATTTATATGTAGAGAAAAAGGGAGCTGAGCTCCAGTTTTCCTAAGATCCTCTCTAGTTCTAAAAGGTTATGGTCAGACTGTAACCATTTTACTCCAGCAAGACAGGGCAAGGCATTCACCACTTCATTGATGAGTGCTGTGGGAAGTAACAATACTGAAAGCAAACAGAAAAAAACTTCACTTGGGTAATTCTAGACTGTATGTCTGATTGACAAAATAAGTTATTCTGAATTTCACAGCCCCCCTTGACCATCTTCCAATAAATGTAACAACCACCTCTTCAGAACACAGGTTTCTACATCCATGTTCATGGCATTTGAAGAGAGAGAGAAAAGTCCAAACAGAATTATTAGTGGTCTCCCTGACTCCAGCCTAGCCTGCACTCTCACCTAACCTGTTTGATTTTACCAACATATCATAACTCTTTGTTTCAAAGCCTTAACCAGCTCTGTTCTACTCAAAGAACAAAAGTCCAAAAACATACTTTGTTAGCCTCGCTGGTACTCAATATCATCCCAAATTTAGCCTCAGCTGACTTGACCGGCTCTTTCTCTGAACTCCCCTAGCACAAACTCAGACATGGAGTGTCTATCTGTGGAAAAAAACCTTTGGATATGAGATGCCTCCTCTCCACCTTGATGACCTGTCTCCTCCCCTGAATACTACCATCATCTTTTTCTGAGTCCTCAAAAACTCAAGACTCACCTTATTGAAACTGAACTCTACCCTGGCTGGTATAGTGATAAGTATTTTTTTTTTTTTTTTTTTTTTTTTTTTTGAGACTGGGTCTCACTCTGTTGCCCAGGCTGGAGTACACTGGCATGATCTTGGCTCACTACAACCTCCATCCATCTCCCGGGTTCAAGAGAGTCTCATGCCTCAGTCTCCCAAGTAGCTGGGACTATAGGCACACGCCACCACACCCAGCTAATTTTTTGTATTTTTAGTAGAGATGAAGATTTCACCATATTGGCCAGGCTGGTCTCAAATTTCCGACCTGAAGTGATCGGCCACCCTTGGCCTCCCAAAGTGCTGGGATTACAGACATGAGCCACTGCACCTGGCCTTTACTTTCTTATTAACATTTTTTTCTATTTAAAAAAGAATATTATGCTTATAAGTTCATGTATTTTTTAAAATATAAATTCTTTTTTTTTTTTTTTGAGACGGAGTTTCGCTCTTGTTACCCAGGCTGGAGTGCAATGGCGCGATCTCGGCTCACCGCAACCTCCGCCTCCTGGGCTCAGGCAATTCTCCTGCCTCAGCCTCCTGAGTAGCTGGGATTACAGGCACGTGCCACCATGCCCAGCTAATTTTTTGTATTTTTAGTAGAGACGGGGTTTCACCATGTTGACCAGGATGGTCTCGATCTCTCGACCTCGTGATCCACCCGCCTCAGCCTCCCAAAGTGCTGGGATTACAGGCGTGAGCCACCGCGCCCGGCGACTTAAAAACATAAATTCTGCTTGCAATATTTAGAATGAAAAGAGTCCTTCAATATTACTTTATTTTTCAATCCCTTTATTTTAGAGATGAGAAAACCGAGTCTAGGGATGCTGATCATCTTGCTCAAGGCCATACAGCAGGTCAGCGGCAAATAAGGGGTGGGAACCTGTTTCCTGACTCCCATCCCAGAACTTACTACACCTGGCAACTGGGTACCTATCTTCTTTAGACTTGGTATCCACATTCAAGAGCTTTTAGTGTTGACTATATCGTCTTTTCCACTTAGGCACTACACAGACCAGGTGTTCAAATGCTAACTCCAAGAGTAGAAAGGGGACAGAGCTGGAAGACAAAATATTCACTCTCCTAACTCTTCCTCCTTTAATCAGGAGACCCAACTTTATACCTCTTCTCTAGCTCAGACTCACTTCCAACTCCCCCCATCCACCTCCAACTAAACATGTCCTCTGCTTTCCTTCAGACCTTCCACCAAATCCACTCCAGAGTACCAAGGTACCCTCTGTGTATTCATCCCTCACCCCCAAAGACTACCCACACTTATATTCTTACATCCAGAATGTGGTTCACAACAGTAATTCCCAACTTTCCAAGCATGAGGACTCAAAGGGAAAAAATTCAGGGAGCACTTCCCTTCACAGGGATTATAGTTGTGTGTGTTTTTAAAATTAACTGTGAGCCAAGAAAAATACATGCCAAACATCCACTGTGAATTCAGTAGTATTTTAATAAGTTTGGGCCGGGCGCGGTGGCTCAAGCCTGTAATCCCAGCACTTTGGGAGGCCGAGGCGGGTGGATCACGAGGTCAAGAGATCGAGACCATCCTGGTCAACATGGTGAAACCCCATCTCTACTAAAAATACAAAAAACTAGCTGGGCGTGGTGGCGCATGCCTGTAATCCCAGCTACTTAGGAGGCTGAGGCAGGAGAATTGCCTGAGCCCGGGAGGCGGAGGTTGCGGTGAGCCGAGATCGCGCCATTGCACTCCAGCCTGGGTAACAAGAGCGAAACTCCGTCTCAAAAAAAAAAAAAAAAAAAAAAAATTTTGTATTTTATTATTCTATAAATGTAGCTACATACACTGAAAGAGAATAATACATATACTTGGGAGACATTACATATTTGGTTCACAAACAATGCATAGAGTGCATATGGTTTCCCAGCTACTTGCTTGGGAACCACTGGGTGGTAGCGTGAGTTCAAGACTTGCAGATGAGATACTTAAATGCCGGGGAGAGACCTTAAGTTTTATTCACCTTCCTCTGAAAGAAAAATGACAGCCAGGCCAAGTACAATGGCACATACCTATAATCAAAGCATTTTGGGAGGCTGAGGCAGATGGATCACTTGAGGTCAGGAGTTCAAGACCAGTCTGGGTAACATAGTGAAACCCCTTCTTTACTAAAAATACAAAAATTAGCTGGGTGTGGTGGCACTTGACTGTGGTCCCATCTACTTAGGAGGCTGAGAGGGGAAGATTCTTGAACCTGGGAAGCAGAGGTTGCAGTGAGCCTTGAACCTGGGAAGCAGAGGCTGCAGTGAGTTGACACTGCACCACCGCACTCCAGCCTCGGTAATAGAGCAAGACGAAAGAAAAGAAAAGAAAAGAAAAGAAAAGAAAAGAAAAGAAAAGAAAAGAAAAAGGCAGGAAGGAAAAAGAAAAGAAAAGGAAAAAAGAAAAAATATGACAACCTAATGAAGATACAACCAGAAGGTCTATAGTTAGTTTATTTCACATTTCCCATTGCACCCACCTCCAAGTTGTAGTTATTGACAGCACAGGCTTTCGTATTTTTAGTACCTCTTTTGGGGGAAAACAAAGGGGCCTCTCACTTATTTCAGTCCTCTGGTTTATTCTTGTCTTTGCCAGCAAAGCTGCCTCAAGTAGAAAGCCCTATTGCAATTCATATTCCAGTCTCTTCCCGATTTCTCACCAGAATTATCTCTAAAGAGTAAGCACTGACAAGTGATGGATAATTTGCATTTTAACCCTATTCAAATTTGGGTAAATGGTTTAATATGCATGCTAATATTCCATCATTATTCCAATTAAGGAAACTATTATGTTAAAGTGTTTAATCAGGAGAATTAGGGAGAACTCCAGACACCTAAAATTAACCTCTAATAGTCTTGACATTCATTTCATTTAAGTGAAATTTGCCAAGCTACAAGCAACTCCCACTTAAGACTTCTGCTTAGGCACGTGGGGATTCCTGATAAGACCTAAAAGCAATTCATTTCCTAAATACATTGCTGTCTAAAAGAATAAACTAAAAGGACCACAAAAATACAATCACATCGCCAAGCAGTCACATTCCAAGAGATTTAAACATCATCTTGATTCCCAGTAACAACAATGCTCTTCGCATCAGAAACAACACAACCACTTCCTCTTTCTCTGACCTTCTCAGTTTAATTACTTCCTGTGATTTCTTCTAGGGCTGAGGGCCCATGTGTCCCAGGGTGGCAGCCTTTCCGTGCATGCCTGACTGATTTGTCTGGAAGATGGAGAATGCCAGCTGACAGTCAGACATGACACATACAGTTTGGGACTTCACATCTCTTTTTAAGTGATGGATCTCTTGGGCCTCCTAGCATTCACCAAGAACTTTCTTTAGGCCATAAGAAAAGAAAAAACTCTTCCAGTACATTTCCATCTAAAAATCAGGCTGTGCCTCAAAGCTGGAAGGTCCTGCCAAAAATGGGGAAGTGCAGGCACCTGATGATACCTCGCAGTGTATGAGCACCACCTTCTTATCCAATGAGCTTCTTCAGCAAACATTCAAAATGCCAAAGATGTGAAGTCATCTTTTTAGTAGGGTCTAGGTAATGAAGACAAACCATCACGGCAATGGATAAGCCCATGAACCCTCAGTGGCATCATTACTGCGGAGTTTGTTAAAAATGCAGAATCTCAGGATCAGAATCCTCATTTTGCCAGATTTCTCCAGGGAATCCCCACGTAAGTAAGTTCAAGTTCAAGAAGCACCACTACAGAATCCTCCCCTCAAAACAGCAAGTCTATGATACAGGCCCAGATAACACCATGCTGTGTTAGCTGTATTGCTCTCACAAGCTTTCCTTTGGGATAAGTTGGCTTATTCTTTCCAAAACAAGTTATTTGCAGGGTTGCTGTTTTTATCTCAGTACAGAAAAGGCCACCTGGATGGGCAATGGCTCCCTACTCCATAGATTTGAACAGGAATGTAAGGAAGAAATGTCACTGCATAGTTCTGAGGTGTTTACAGGATTCTAAATGAGTTCTAAATTTAATTTGCTCAACAGTAATATAAACCAGGCTATACACACAACACAATTTTTTATACGAGAAAACTGAGGCCCTGTGAGTTTGTAACACAGAATATTGTTCTATAGATGTCAGATTTGAAATCAAAGGACCTGGGTTAAAAATAACAAATCTTGCAATGTGTGTGACCTCAGGCAAGATAGTGTCCTCTCAGAATCTTTTCCTCACCTGTGGTGTGTGGACACTTGACTACTGGACATGATCCACCCATGAGTGAATGTGTACATGCTTGTATGTACAACACACACACACACACACACACACACTCACACACTGTTTCTCTCTTACCCTCACTCATGCTTTCTCTCATACCTAAAAACGACTTGAAAAGCTTGTTTGTTCCAAGATTCTGGCAAGAATCTGTAGGTCCTTCGATGCTGTGCATGAAGAGTTTTCCTACTCCAAATACGAGAACCCCAACACTTCACATTGCTAGTTTGCAGCTCCAGGAGGAACCCAGCAGGAAGGAGGGGAAGAAAAAGGAAAACAACTCTAGTAATTAATCAGTTAGTCAATCATCAGAAGAGCTATCCTCATAGCTTAAGGCAGATGAAACTGTCTAGCACCCTAGAATATAAGCACCCCAAGGACAGGGACTTCCTGAGTGACCACTATGGTACTGTATGGCAGGCTAGGTGTTCTATACTTGCAGTAAGTGAATGGCATCTGGGAGGCATTCAATAGCTGGTGGCTTCCTCTCCTCTGGCTGTACTTCTACTCATTTTATCCAATACAATAATTTATATGTCATTTTGAAACTGGGGCCTAAGTACATTCTAGATTCAAGTTCTTTAGATTCATAGTCTGCCACACTCCAAATCTACACCAATAATCTTGGGTCCCTAAATTTCCTTAGTACAAAAGACATCTTAGAATGGACGGTAAAGGCTTCAAAGGTTTTTTGTTGTTGCTTTTTGGTTTTTGTTTTTACAAACAGCAGAGTACTGTTCTGAAAACTGCTCACACACAAATCAATGAAAAGGCAACCATTATTAGGCCTCCAGGGCCAGAGGTGAGCTATTGAGCCCAGGCGCGTCATTCTAGCAAGGCAGGTTTGCTTTGGAAGTCTGAGCCTGAGAAAAATCAAACTTGACTTAACCTTTAAGCAAAGCGGAGAAACGTAATAACTATATTAAGACTATAGTCACACTTAGGCTGCTTTAAAAGACCTATAAAAATGAGTAAAATTACTGAGATGTTGACAAATTAAACCTCTAGTCTAGCACTACATCTGTATTCCCACTCCATCATCATCCACTTTATTCATTGCCTGGAAAAAAAATGAAATGCCAAACATGGCATTCAAGTAGACAAAACATGTTATAAGCCAAGTGACTCCTAAGAGGACCCTCAGTCCCACCTATCCCCACCTAGCCTATTGGCTTTTGTTTTAGAGACAATTTGAATGCTATGGTAATAAGATTTCCAGACCATGTATCAGGAATGGGGTAGGAATGGCAGGGGAGACAAGTACCTATTACAGATAGGTACTCTTACCGTAAGAGAACAGACAAGCTATAAAAGTCAGAATCTCAAAGAGCACAACCAACTGGGATCATTGAGTAAAGGGGCCAATGGTCAGCTGGGCATTACTGATTGTCACAGTACAAAAACTACCAGGACAGCATTAGAAAGCCAAAAAAAATAGTCTTAGAACATGACTTCCAAGTCCTAATTATCCTCCTACAAGATCCCTGAGAAGCCTTGAGCAAGTTATCTGAGCTCTCTAAGGTATAAAGTGAAAATCTCGTTTCCTGCCTTGAAATGTTCATGGGATTTCCATTGCCTTGTAAATTCTGAAAAGAAAAAACACCTTATTACATGATGTGAGATAGATATGGGGTAGATGGATGCCACTGAATCTCAAGTTATCAGGTGCTGTGCTAAAATGCTTTACCTAGGCTACCTCATTTCAACCTTTTTTTGAGACAGTTCGCTCTTGTTGCCCAGGCTGGAGTGCAATGGTGCAATCTCAGCTAACCACAACCTCTGCCTCCCAGGTTCAAGTGATTCTCCTGCCTCAGCCTCCCAAGTAGCTGGGATTACAGGCATGCGCCACCACACCTGGCTAATTCTGTATTTTTAGTAGAGACTGAGTTTCTCCATGTTGGTCAGGCTAGTCTTGAACTTCCGACTTCAGGTGATCCACCCACCTCGGCCTCCCTAAGTGCTGGGATTACAGGCGTTAGCCACTGTGTCTGGTCCATTCTACCTTTTTTTTTTTTTTTTTTTTGAGAAAGAGTTTCACTCTTGTTACCCAGGCTGGAGTGCAATGGCACGATCTCAGCTCACCGCAACCTCCGCCTCCTGGGTTTAGGCAATTCTCCTGTCTCAGCCTCCTGAGTAGCTGGGATTACAGGCACTCACCACCATGCCCAGCTAATTTTTTGTATTTTTAATAGAGATGGGGTTTCACCATGTTGACCAGGATGGTCTCCATCTCTTGACCTCGTGATCCACCCGCCTCGGCCTCCTAAAGTGCTGGGATTGGAGGCGTGAGCCACCGCCCGGCTCATTCTACTTTTTAACAGCCTATTAGGTATACAGCAGAATGAAACTCGTTTACATTAACCCAGGGCTGATGGCTTAGGATACTTACCGGGGTCCCTCAGTAAAGGGAAGAGATATGGTCTTACTCTAAATCCCATGTTTCTTCCACTACCATCATGGCAGTCTCTCCTTTAGTAGTTTTGAAAAAGCAACTCCAAGTCTTTGTTGGATACTGATATCCAAAAAAGGCAATTGTTAAATTATCTTTAAATTGTGAATAATTGTTAAATTTGTATACAAGGTACAATTATTTTTTCAATTAAGGAATATTTACTTCAAACAATTGATAAAATGTTTGCAGAAAGCCTACTGTGGGCTCAGCATTCTGCCAGGCCATGGGTATGAGGGGTCAATAAACTATTCTCACAGGGCATGGTGGTGTACATCTGTGGTCCCAGATACTTGGGAGGCTGAGATGGGAGCATTGCTTGAACCCAGGAGTTCAAGGATGCATTAAGCCATGATTGTATCCCTGCACTCCAGCCTGGGCAACAGAGCAAGAGCCCATCTCTTTTAAAAAAAAAAAAAAGTAATAAAAACAAAAAATAAAAAGCTATTCCCATGCCAGGTGCAGGTGGCTCATACCTAATATTTCTAGCACTCTGGAAGGCCAAGACAGGAGGACTGCTTAAAGGCTAGGAGCTCATGGCCAGCCTGAGCAACATTAACAAGACCTCACCTCTACTAAAATTTTAAAAGTTAGCCAGGTGTGGTGGTGCATGCCTACAATCCCAGCTACTCAGGAGGCCAAGGCAGAAGGATCGCTTTGAATATTCCAGCCTGGACAACAAAGTATGACCCTGTCTCAAAAAAAAAAAAAAAAAAAAAAAAAAGGCTATTCCCGCACCTAGAAGGACAGATGGGCCAAGCTTCTCTGTGCATTCTCAGTGAGTATGTGATGCAAAAACAAAATACGCAGTGCGTGGCTAACTGAAAAGTCAGTAATGGAGGCCAGAGCCAAGGCAAAGCAGTAAGGAAAAGAAACAAGAGGAATAAATAATGAAAATGGAAAGACAAAGATGTCATTATCAGATGAAAAAATGAAAATCAATTAAAAAACTTAACTGATAATTAAGTTTTAACAGGAAATATATGGAAGAACAAAAACAACTCGATCTGAAAAATCATTATTTCAGGACACACAGGAGCCAAAACCATTTTTTTTTCTTTCTTTTTTTTTTTTTTTGAGACGGAGTTTCGCTCTTGCTACCCAGGCTGGAGGGCAATGGCGCAATCTCGGCTCACCGCAACCTCCGCCTCCTGGGTTCAAGCAATTCTTCTGCCTCAGCCTCCCGAGTAGCTGGGACTACAGGCATGCGCCACCATGCCCAGCTAATTTTTTTTGTATTTTTAGAAGAGACAGGGTTTTACCATGTTGACCAATATGGTCTTGATCTCTTGACCTTGTGATCCGCCCACCTCAGCCTCCCAAAGTGCTGGGATTATAGGCGTGAGCCAGTGCGCCCAGCCAAAATCATACATTTTAGAAGCCACCAGTATTTGTTCTCATCTCTTCATCACAAGTGCTAAACTGCTAGGGTTGAAGTCAAAATCTGTTTCTTTACCTTTACCTTCTAAGTGCAAGTAAACACAGAAAGTTTGTTTTTAAATAAATACTCAAATGCCCTTTGAGAGTAGCATGAAGAACATAAGCACAATTTGATAATGTGTGTGCAATATGCCACATGTGAACATAATGTTGATAAAGATTACCTGAGAAATGGAAATGGGTGGTTATGAAACAACTGTTACCTAACTTAGCAAACTCCTATGATCCTGGCCTGACTTTTCTTGCATGACATGGGACATATGTCAAGATGTGGCAACAATCCTTCATGCCTATCCAGGGTAAGCATATAGAAAACATATTTTACAGCCAGGAGCAGTGGCTCACGCCTGTAATCCCAGCACTTTGGGAGGCCGAGGCGGGTGGATCACGAGGTCAAGAGATCGAGACCATCCTGGTCAACATGGTGAAACCCCGTCTCTACTAAAAATAAAAAAATTAGCTGGGCATGGTGGCTCGTGCCTGTAATCCCAGCTACTCAGAAGGCTGAGGCAGGAGAATTGCTTGAACCCAGGAGGCAGAGGTTGCGGTGAGCCGAGATCGCGCCATTTCACTCCAGACTGGGTAACAAGAGCCAAACTCCGTCTCAAAAAAAAAAAAAATAAATAAAAAAGGAAAACATATTTTGTTCCACAGGGCACTGGAGCATCAATACAAAATATTTCTTCTACTTCCAAGTCAGTAAAAGCCCTAGAAAATGCCTTAAAAGAACCATCAATGTTCTAGCTTTAAATAGTAATTTAAAAATATTTCTAAGAATAAGTTATGAAGTTTATCAATATAAGGAGGTCTTTTTTTGTTTTTAATTGGCCTAATTTACCTTTGAGAAAACAAGCCTAAGCAAATATATACCAAAACTTCCTGCTCTGCCTCTATTATCATCCTGTTAAATTTCTGAAGATTTTGCTGTTAGACTGTGTTTGTGTTCAGCTGGCAATACAGGAACTATGCCAATATCAGAGTTCATCAGCACAGCTGTCTCCACCCTCAAGTGTTAAGACTCTACCAGAACCCTGCAGCTATTGCAAATTGCTAATATTGCGATTTCTGCAGAGATTCTCCTGCAGAGGCATAGAAACATTCCCTGTCTTATTGTCCTCAAGATTTTCTACTTGTCAGTTCTCACAACAATGAATGGAATAAAAATGGGTTTTGAGTTGCCAATGACAGATCACTACCACCAGATAGTTCCGTACCGAATTTCTGCAAAATACCAGAGGCTTCATGTGAACATGGTTGAGTTTCTCAGAAGGAGGCTTTTATATACCCTAAGTTAACAAAATACAACAATTGTAATTATTGCATTAGTCAGTACAGATGAAACAGCACTTTAAATTAATTAAACCCATTATTTTATTCAATAGACATTAAGCAACCACAATGTGCCCAATACTGTGGGGCCAACAACTAGAAACTAGGCATTTGAGAAGTAACCTTGAATCCAAAAAGCTCCTATTCAGATGCAGAATCTAGCTGGGTATAAGCCCAACTTGTAATAGTGATAATTGCCATAGAGCGTACAGAAAAAAATACTATACACATGGCCAGGCGTGGTGGCTCACGCCTGTAATCCAAGCACTTTGGAGGCCAAGGCAGTGGATCACCTGTGGTCAGGAGTTCATGACCAGCCTGACCAAAATGGTAAAACCCTGTCTTAAAAAAAAAAAAAATACTATACACAGACACCGATTTTGACTTAGATGTTGACTTTGACTTGATTTTGACTTGGAGGAGGCGGGTATGGTGGGAAAGTCAAAAAGGAACACCCAAACACAACGGCTCAGAGACGGCTGAGGGCATGAGCAGAATTTCACCTACTGGAGAAGTGAAGGAAGAAAGAAGAGAATTTCAGAATAAAAGCAAGAGTAAGCAAACTGCTGAGGCAAAATAGTTTTGGGTATGGCTACTTGATTCACTTTTTATACATTTTACTGGTTAAAAGGACAGAAAAGCAGAAGGGACCAGCTTTAATCAGAAAGGAGGTTGCATTTGCTAATATTCCCACGGACACAAATCCGGACCACCACCAGCTGATGGATTTTAGGCCATTCCAGGTCTGCCACCTCACTAGCTGTTCAGCCTTGCAGTAGGCACTTAACTTTATACTATGACAGGTCCTAGCTTACAAGCTCCTTAAGGTCTTTCCAGTTTTTTTTGTTTTGTCTTGCTTTAAAGATTTTTTTTTTCTTCTTGAGACAGGGTGTCACTTCGTCACCCAGGCTGGAATGCAGTAGCACAATCACAGCTCCCTGCAGCCTCGACCTCCCAGCCTAAAGCTATCCTCTCCCCTCAGCCTCCTAAGTAGCTTGGGACTACAGATGTGAGCTACCACATCTGGTTAATTTTTATTTATTTATTTATTTATTTGGTAGAGACAGGGTCTCACTGTGTTGCCCAGGCTGGCCTTGAACTCCTGGCCTCAAGCCATCCTCTGGGCCTGGGTCTCCAGAAGTGTGGGGATTGGAATAAATCAAGATTCCAATTCTGCATAGCCAACTCCATATTTTTAACATTTAAGGATTCTATTCATGTACAATAGAAACATAACCCCTTTTTAAGGCTAACACGAAGACGATGGATCAATACTCACTGTATCAGTTTAATTTCCACAACTGTTATCTCGAGTAATGTAGATCTAAGATTCCAGTAATAACCAACTCTGAATTTGCACTACTCCCATTATCTTTAAGGTGTATCACAGAATTCTCAAGCCCAGATTTATTTAAATTCATTTTAATTCAGTATGCCCCTCATACTTCACAGCATTTTCTGGGAAGATAAGTGAAGTGAGAAAAATTATGGCAATGACAGATTGTCACCAATTCAGAAGAATAATGAACAAGCATGATTGGCAGAAAGGCTGCGAGCTCTGAGTCAGAACAACTGAGGCTAGACACCCCCACTGGTTCACAGTGGTTAGTTAAGAGCACAGAGCCCTTCCTGAACCAGGTTACTGGAGTGCTCAATTCCCGGCTCCTTCAGTTATTCATAACATGACCTTAAGCAAAGGACTTCGCCTCTCTGTGCCTCAGTTTTCCCAGTTAAAAGGGATAATAATACCATCTACCTCACAGAATTTTTAAGAAGACTAAATGAATAAAGTGCTTTACAAAATGTTTGCTGTCTTGGGCAACTGACTTGACTTCAGCTTTCTTATCAGTTAAATGGGGTAATACCTTCTTCACAGGGTTATCAGAAAATTAAGCTGAACCTGAAAGAAATCCATCTCAGTGCCCTGCGAAGAGCCACACAAGGCACCTGTTTTATGCCTAGTCCTGTACTGTAAACTTTACATAGGCTACCGCGTTTAATTCTCACAGCAGCTCCACAAAATAGGTAGTTATCTATTCCCATTTTGTCCACTCCACATAAAACCAACACGACATTGTAAGTAAACTGCCTTAGATCATAAAGTGAGCCAAAGGCTAAGCCTTAAGCCTTAAATATATGTTACAAATGCATTTCACTCAGGGTCTTCGATTGGTCTCTGGCTGAATAACCAGTTATAAAAGACATTCTTGCAGACAATTCAGGCAGAGTGTTAAAGACATTGGGGAATTATTAATTTTGTAAAATGTGGTAATAGTATTGGTGTTTCACAGAACAGTGTTTTTATCTCTTGAGAAGTAAGCTCAAGTATTTAGGTACAAGAGTCCCAATGTCTGCAACATCTTTGAAATGGTTCAGCAAAAATACTTAATGCCTGTTTTATTAATGGGAAACCTTTCAACGTTAGGAAAAACATGACTGAAGGGAAGCTGAAAATCCATTCCCAGCAAGAAGTGGGTTACAGAGAAGAGTTCATGAAGGGAACAAAAGAGAAAGCTGAATGGCAGCTCGATGTCTCCACTTGCTTCAGGAAGGTTTATTTTGTCTGCAATTTCCAAGCCATTCATAGCCATGATCAAATGCTTTAAAGATAGTGACAAAATACGTATGGATTTAAAAAATTTTCCACTCCTATGCACAGAGGACCACTTATAATGGTTTGTTGATGCTCTTTACTTCTTAAATTATATTTTTAAAAGCCTGTAGAATTGTAAATCTTAACATGCATTTTTATGTTGGGGAGGGAATGAAAGAGTGAGGTCAGTGTATTTTCTACACAGAAGTTATCTTTTGGGACCATCATCAAAAAGAGCACACAAACTTTCCTGCATTACCATATATCAGAGGAATTTTAAATTAACATGGAAAACAATAGAAAACAGAACTTTTTTAAAATTAAGCACAATATTACCATTTGCCAGATTCTAATTTACTGCATTCTGATGCTAAATGAAACACGTATTTAATTATCTGGACCATTCAACAAAACCTTTACTATAAGTAGACTATCAAGTCTATCTTACCTAAAGTACAAATATGCCTTCCCTAGGTCTCCAGTTTGATGCTATCAATTATCTTAAGTAACAACCCTGCCTAGTTGCAAAAGGCATCTGAGAGACCTCAAACATAAATCCATTAAAAGAAAAAAATAGATCAAAATTCACCCAAAGTAGGAATCTAGCAAAAATGGCTACCTTAATCAAACAATAATTTTAGCTCTGGACTTAAAGACGGTGGCAGCAAATAGCAACAACAAAACAACAAAAAAGCAATCACAGCAAGCTCTGTAATTCAGAGAGAAAAACCTTACTGTCACAAACATTTAAAAGAAAATTTTCAGATGTGCCATTACACAGGTACATTGAACAAATAATGGATGGTGCCTACCATAGCAGTTGACAGCCCATGAAGTGGCTTTCTTCTCAGGCATTTTAAGTCTTGTGCCAAGGTCATCACATTAAAAGTCACCCCCATAAGCCCATTTCTGCAGTGGCTAAGGTGCCAAGGCTTTCTCAGTCTCTAAGTGAAATTAGAACCTGTTCTCAAATATCCATCCTCTCAACTGGACTTCTGACAGCAGTGGAGGCTGCGGCTTCAGGTTGGACTTGCTCTGAGAGCCTAAAATGGAGCTATTCTTTCCTCGATGGTGATCCCACCCAAAATCCTTCTCCTTTGGATAGCAGATGGAGAAAGATGCAAGGCTGACAAGCTGCTACCAAAAGGGCCAGGTCAGGCCTGTATTCCCAAGAGGTGGAGCCAAGGTAGCAAGAATCTGCAAGGCCAGAGCACAGCAACCACCCTCACTGCGGCTACTCTGTGTGTAGGTACAAATCGAGGGCCCATAAAAACGTTGATTTATTGGTCACATTCAAAAGGCAGCAAGGTCCAGCAGCGTATTCCTTCTCTATTTCAGCCCTAAAAGCGCAACTTTTTTTTTTCATTTTACCATTTCAAGATGCCATATATGAAGACAAAGCAAAACATCTGAAATAGAAACACCAGCAGATGCAGTGGGACGTCAGCGACATGCACAACAGCAGAAATCCTCTCCTGTGATGGGTGTCTGGAAGATCAGGGGTTACTGCAAAGTTCCCTGGGGACTCACAGGAAGGAAATTGAAATTCCCTTTCCCAAACAGCAGTCCCACTCCCGCCCGGCCTGGCAACCGCAGACACCGAAGGATAAAGGGGGTATTTCATAAAGTAAGTAGATTTCTTAGAGTAGAGCACAGCACTGTCACCTGCTGCAAGAGACAAGCCTCCCTGTCGCCCAACCCTGAGTCACTTCCCCTCCCTTCACTCTTGAGTCTCAATGCCTGCGCGGGGGTGGGGGGGGAGGTGGGGGGGGTGGGGGGGTGGCTAAAGATCTGGGGCCTCAGGAGCACGCATCCCGCAGCCCGCTCTCTCCTGCAAAGACACGAGCGGGGCCTCCCTCCAGGGCGCGTCCCCGCTGCCGCCAACTGGCTCTTAGCTCCCAAGCCCGCGCCGCCGCTACCTTGGCTAATGGCAGCACTGAATGAAAGGAGCCGATGCAGGCTCCGGATTTATGAATGTGCAGGGGAGGAGGGGAGGGATATCATGTGACAATAAAGGAGAGCGTCTTATTCACAAAAAAAAAAAAAAAAAAAAAAAAAGTGGCTGGTGGCGGGCACAGCCACTAAGCAGCAGTGGCGGCTGCCGCGCGGTGACCGCTCGGACTCCAGGCAGAAGACCTGAGGCACCGGACCCCACGGCCCCGCCCCCGTCGCACCCGAGACTGTAAACGCCTCGGACCCCGGAGGGAAAACCCCTAACCAGACCCGTGGACCTCGGGGCAGGAGGCAGCTGCACCTCAGCCCGGGGCTGGCCACAGGCACAAGTCCCGTGCGGGGCGGCCCGGGAGCCCTCCGGCGGAGCGCCCGGAGCATTGTTTCCCTCAGGCCCGCGGTCCGGGCACAAGCCCGTGCACGCGCACCCGCGAGGTCACACACACACTGGCCCCCAGCGCGCTGCCCCGCACGCCCCCGCCGCACACGCTTCGGTCCGCCCCCAGCCGCCCGACCCCGCGGGGCGCGGGTGCGGGCCACAAGCGCGTGCACAGGCACTCGCGCCGCGGGGCCCCTCCGGCGGCTCTAGCACGCCGGCCCGCGCGGGGACCCTGGCGCACCAGACCCCCGCGCAGCCAGCGCCTGTCCTCCTCTCGCTCCGCCGTGTTTTTTATGAATGAAAATGTGGTATGCAAATGAGAGCGATTCAAGAAAACGAAATGGCGGAGCCTAGGCCCCAGTGGGCTCCGGAGCGGACTGCGGTGCTAGCGGCGCGGCGGGAGTCACAAAGTCACCGTGCAAAACCCACCGGCCCCGGGAAGCCGGAGTCGGGGTGTCAGGTCTTTCGCTCCAGCCGCCGAGGATTTCGGGGGCGTGGGAGCTGTGAGTCCTCGGAGAGGGAGCGGGGATCGCCCCGAGGTCACCCGCGCGCCCTTGGCCCCCGCAGCGGCCACCAGCCCGCCGACCCTAGGCGTGCGCCCGCCAGCTCGCGGCAGTTTTGGCCCCCTCCTCACTTCAACAGGCAAGGAAGCCTCACGTCCCAACCCTGACAGGTCAGGGAGTCGCTGCACCCCACGCCAAGTTCACCCAATAAGCCTCCCCACCCGCATCCTCAGCCCCGGCCCCCACGCCCCCGTGGGGCACCCTCGTCCCACCTCGCGACCAAACTTACTCGTCCGGGTGTGTTTCTTCGGTCATTTTCTTGTTCACCTAGACGCCTGTCCCGCGGCGGGCAGCTTTGCTCCCTTCATCTTCCTGTCTGCTCGCCCCCCTTCTTCACATCTCCGGAGATCGCCTGATTTGGGGAGGGGGGGCGGCTGGAGATGAAGGGGGCGCCGCAGGCAGGCGGGGAAGCAAGACGCGGGGTGAGGTTTGGGGGAAGCGGTGCAAAGGCAGGCTGCGCGCGGAGTGAACGCCGCAGCGCCGAGGGGCGAGGCGGGCGGGGGCTCCGGGGGCTCAGGAACAGGCGGAGGGGGCGAGATTTGGGAAGGGGACGGTGGTGGGGCAGAGCAGGAGAAAAACAAGCGCGCCTCGGAGCGGCGGGGACTGCTGAGAGGAGGAGAGCGCCGGCCGCAGGTCGGGGCTCGGTCCGGGGTCGCCCCCGGGAGGCCTGGCCAATCACGGTTCCGGGGAGCGGTCGGCGGCCGGGGTAGGTGCGCCTGGGAGGCGGTGCAGGGCGCCCCGTCCGAGCCCCATCTCTCGACTCCACCGATTTACTCCATATTGGATTCTCACCGCCGCCAACAGGAGGAGGAAGTAGGGCGGAAGCGATGACGTCTTCCCAGCGGCCAGAGGTGGTGGAGTGCAAAAAGCTTCCTACTTGCGACCGAAAAAAAAAAGGGGGAGAAGAAAAAAAAAACTTTGTCCCGCCTACTGAGCACGCCCGGCTTCCTCTCCCCCTCCCTACTGGCTTCCACTCCCCGGGGAGCCGCCGGGCCGAGTTGTTTGCTTGCGCCGTGACCGTCTGGCTCCGAATCCTCCTTGGTTAGGGCTCCGGGTTTTAGGAAGCCCGAGAGGAGGGAGGAGGCGGGAGCCGAGGACTGATACACATCTGGCTCCCGTTTTTGTCCCCTCCCTCCTTCCAAACCCCAGGATTAAAAATCGGGGGGTTGGGCGGGGGCGGAGATGGGAAACTCAAGGGAGGGGAGGGAGTGAAACAGCTGAAGGGGTGCTCAGGCTCTAAGGAACAACTACCCCCACCACGGGGTGGGAAAGTAGGGGCGGCGCAGGTGCCAGGGGCTGGCTTCTCCAACCCAACCTAACCAGAAAGGGAGGGGGTTCGACTTTGCCAAGATTCTGAATGGCAGAGGCTTTTCTGTTTCACGTGCAGCTTGCCCAGAAACGTTTGCATTTCCGTAGCAATTACGGAATTTCACCAGTTAAGAGGCAGCCGCGGCCGGGCGCGGTGGCTCACGCCTGTAATCCCAGCACTTTGAAAGGCCGAGGCAGGCGGATCACCTGAGGTCAGGAGTTTGAGACCAGCCTGGCTAACATGGCAAAACCCTGTCTCTATTAAAAAGACAAGAATTAGTTGGGTGTGGTGGTGGGAGCCTGTAATTTCAGGTACTCGGTAGGCTGAGGCAGGAGAATTGCTTGAACCCGTGAGGGGGAGGCTGCAGTGAGCCGAGATCGCGCCATTGCACTCCAGCCTGGACAAAGAGAGTGAAATTCCAATTCCATCACAAAATAAATAAATAAATGCCTCAATTTAGTATTCCTAAAATTTACATGCATATGGGAGCCACAAGTGCTCCAAAGCATTTCACCTTGAGTCACGGAGAAACTGGTGATTTACTCAAGGCTTTGTGCTTATCACAGCCATGATCTCTGTGGACATGGAGTGAGGCTCACGGTGGTGGTGATGTGTGGTCGTGGGGAGAGCGTGAAACAGGGGATGGAACACACGGGTTCTGGTTTTCTCCTAGCAACCCTGAGACCCCGAAAGAGTTTTCTTATAAAACAGGAATATCAAGGCCAAAGTACTAACCAAAGGCAAAATCTCATTGTCCTCTAAATCCATAGAAGGCTAAGGAGCCAACCCCGTTCTCACCTTTGGCATGGTTGCTCTTCTCCCTGGGAGTGCTGAGATCCCATCCTGTTATTCCTGCGCTTCCCAGAACACAAGCACTTACCCATGTCAAAATTATCCACCCTATGGGCCTCTCTTGGACTCCACCCTCCAGTTTCAAGGTATGCAAATGGCAAGGTGGCAGGTGAGGTGATTATTAATTTCTGCAGGTAGGCCAGCTCTATGAGCAGGCTAAATTGGTGTCATCACCACTCACTCAGCCAGCTCTCTGCCAACAGCAGTGAACGACTGGCCCAGCCTATGGACCAGGTTGCCAGGGGAACAATAGTAAACATTCTAAGGTCCAGAAGTCCCCAAGTCCCCACTGGGATCACCTGGTGCCAGACTCCAGCTCGGCTATCTCAGGCAGGTCCTCTAAGTCTTGAGTTCAGTGTCTGTTGTATTGGAATAATAGCCACAACATACGGTTGCTGAGAATCTTAAATGGGCTATACAGTGAAGGCACTGTATTAAGCATACCACATGCAGATTCCAGGTAGCCCTTTCCATTCTCTGGCCAGCTAGTTTACTAAATGCCCACCTCCCCTCTGTCCTTCACGTTCCTTTCAATAAAGCCTGCTAGTTCTCTTCTGCTTTGTTCATCATCCAAAAGGGGCCTTTTGATAGAAACATTACTAGCAGGTCACCTCTTGGTCCTCCCCATCAATTACTGTGGTTGAGGCAAGTCTGACTCCTGCAGCTCCACAGAATAAATGAGGATATTGGGCGAATAACTCAGATATGTCTGTTGATCTGAACATCAGGGTTTTATCAAAGTCCATTGCGTTGTTGCTGCAATAGGGGATATTGCGGATTTAGGGCTTTAATTGAATGCCACTGCTGAAAAGAGCTAAGGACCCCCATCCCTGACTCTCCCCGCAACCCGCAGAACGGGGAGGAGGGTGTGGGAAGTTCTGAACGCGATCAAATCAATAGTGTTCAGTCACAGTAGGACCGTAAAGATTCAAGAGTAATATCGATCTGCTCACAACTTCACGCAAACCCAGCGGGGGCCCCCAGCAGGTCCCCCACCTACAGGCCTCTCAGTTCCGAGTCCAGGGCGGGGGAGAACCCCCACCCGGGCCCTTCCCGCGGGCCGCCCGGAAAGCCCGGAGCGCGGAGCCGGAGCGACCCTCCGCGGCCGGGGACGGGCATGCTCAGTAGCCCCGCAGGTCCTGTTTCACTGGGAAGCCAGCCGCGGCCCCCACCCCTCCCGCCAGGCTCGGGCGCCAGGAGAAGCGGACATTTTAGCCTCCTCTGCAATCCGCTCTCTCGTTCGTGTCCTTCGCCCCCTCTCGTCCGTCCGGGTCCGGTAGGGCCGGGAGTGTAGACTTCCCCAGGGGCGGGGTGGGATCTGAGCAATACCTCGCCCTCCCCCTTCCCAGGGGCGGGGAGAGGGTGATTTAGGGAGGACTCCACGGGGCCCGAAGGTTCGCACCGCCCCGCCACGGCCCGGCCCGCAGAAGCCCCCCGCTGCCGCGGCGCCCCCGCTCCCCGCCCGGCTAGGCGCGCGCAGCTGCGCTCGGGCCTGTCCTCGCCTCACCCCCACTCAGCCCCTTCGGTATTTCTCAATGACCGGCGCTCCGAGGACACTTCCGACGCGGGAGGGAGGGGTGTCATTAGCGCTCGGTTTATCAGTTCCTTCCGGTCTCCCGGAGCCCAGCCCTGAGAGCCGCCCGGCCGCGCCTCGGGCGATCTGGAGCCTTTATTATGATGTTTAAGTAAGCAGTCGTGTGTGCCAAGTGAGTTTGTAGCCCAGCTGTCTCCCCCAAGCCCCGCTGGCAGGAATGGAAACCCAAGCTCTCTCGTAATGCAGGGGATGATGCAAACTTAGAAACTGACCCGGCGCCAGGGAATGAGCCCCCCCCCCCTCACCGCCCCGGGCGTGCGGCGGCCCAGTCGGGGCATGAATGGCTGGAGCCCGATTGCATAATCTGCGCGGTATAAATAGCCGGCGGGCGGGCAGCTGACGCTCGGTTGTGCCGTTATCGTGCAATGCTTCATGCCCAGTGCCGTTCACTCCCAGGTCGTTTTCTCTTTCAGCTGCAATGCCGGGATTTTAAATAGCAGAAATGAAAGGCCCCTGCCCCCGCCTCCCTCCTCCCCTGAGTTCATGTATTATGAATGAAACGCCAGCCTCGCTGCTTCCCTGAGGTTGCTCCACTTCAGGTAGGAGAGAGGCTCAATGTCAAGGCAGCGAGCTACCAAAACTTGGGGGGTGTGTGCGCGCGTTGGGGAGGGCCGGAGAGCAGGAAATCATTGACAGGCTGGGAAACAATCTTTTCGAGAAAATGTAACCACTCAAGGTGTGCCTCTGGAGTTTCAGTTTACAACTGTACAAGCCTCAGTCAGTTTAAGAATGGATTATGCAAAGGGGCTTTCGACTGTGGCTTGCGCGCCCCACACCCTAGGCCGCTGTCTCTGTGGAAAGTGCTGTTTCATTCAGAGGAGCTGGTTCCTGCCCTCCGAGGGAGGCAGCACACATCCCCCCTTCCCTCTCATCCCCTACTTTAAGATGAGCCCTGAGGACCCTTGAGGGTCGAGAAAAGCGAATGCTGGTCACTGTAGCCATTCTCTAGTTCCAGAACCCCCTGGAAGCTTCAGCGAGGTCCAAAGCTGAGTTTCAAAACGTATTTTTTTCCAATCGTTTTTCATAAATAGGTAGTCATTTTAAAAATTAAGGGATTCAGCAAGTTTTCTTCTTCTCATAAATGCCAAATATCAGCTTAGTTTCTTAACATAAAAACGGCCAGTTCTTCACTAATGGATTTCTGACATGTGAAGGGCAATGGTCAAGGTCATGGTAATTTTTGCATTGGATACCCATTGCTCCAGTCTGCGTTGAAAGCACCGGGGCTCTATGAGGCAATAGATACAGAGGTGAAGAAACCCAGGCTCCTGCCCTCCAGGGATTCGGTGAGCTGAGGCCACAGCATGTAAAGAACACGTGAGGCCATGAGGTAACCGCTTTGAAAAATGGAGTAAGCAGAAGAGAAAGCAGGGGTCAGGGAAAGGATCCATGAAGGACGGTGGGAGTGCCCTTAGATAACTGGAAGGGGAGAGATTTCCAGGATAAAGAGCGGGGTTACCACAAAGGCCCTAGGTGTGGAACAAACGTTGGGGGGAGGAGGAAGGAGG
The DNA here is from genome assembly GCF_048565385.1 of Saimiri boliviensis. NCBI lineage: Eukaryota > Metazoa > Chordata > Mammalia > Primates > Cebidae > Saimiri > Saimiri boliviensis. Next base: position 72,437,687 of record NC_133449.1, on the reverse strand, counting down.
TGCGGGAAAGGGTGGAGAAGGGTAGAAGCCAGGCCAGGGAGGTCACACAGGCCTTGCTGAAGAAGGTTACCCTTTAGTTTGAAGTCATGGAACCTTTGTGGCCGGTTCACAGTTGATCTTTGTCTAGTCACAGATCTCAGCATTGGCTCCCAAAGTTATGCAAATGTGGGGCAAGTGGGCATCTATTGTTCCGGGATTAGGGCAGCAAACCAAATTCACAAACTGACAGACAGCTCCTAGGCCAGATAAGGCCCCAGACAAGTTTTGTTGTGCCTGGTGTTTTTTTTTTTTTTTTTTTTTTTTTTTTTTTTTTTTTTTAAATCAAGCTAACAGCTTAAAACCGGAATATTTTACATAAAACTCAATATTTTTGGCTCCTCCTGAAAAAAATTAAAGACTTAGCAACTGTGAGTGCCAGATTTCTGCTGGGTAACTGTGGATGGTTGCTGAGTAGAGGCTGCCCTGTTTGTCAGGCTTCTGGCTCCTGGAGGCATTTGAGCTTTTGACCCCTGGCATAAAAGGATGTTTTGTGACTGGGTGAAGGCCCCCATCTGAGACCCCAGGCAGGTAGAGCTTGTCACTGGGTAAAAGCAATTTGCATGAGGAGCCCTGGGCCTCTTGGGAGGCCAATCTCCAATCTCTTTCCCCAAAACACTGTATTCTAGCTAGGCAGGCAAGGCAGAGTGGATTAGAATGGGCCTACCCACAGCCCACTGGCAGGGAGCAGTGAGGCTCCTAAAATAACAATGAATACTGATCCCAGCTTGGGCTCTGTTTCTAGGGAACCCAAACTAAGAGAAGTAGGCTCTCTCCCACGAGGGGAGCTGAGAGGGGGTTCAAGCGATCAACTGGGCAAATCACCAAATTTGTGGAACAGGTTTTACAAGTTACATAACCAAATAGTTTAAACGGGGAATGCTAGACTCAGGTTTTACACTTTTATAGGCTATTCTAGGCATGAAGGATGGTTTGTAAGGTGCAGAGCAAAGACTGGTTTGGGAGAAACTTTCCTCTTCGGAGTACGTGACAAAGCACAGTGACAAGGGCCATGGAAAGAAGTAACCAATTCCAAAGACACAAATGGGGTAGAAATGACTTAGTTTTGTGATCTATTAGATACGGGGGCTCATGAAGAGGTCTAGGATAAATTCCAAGTTTCTTTCCCTTTTCCTTGGGAAATTGGGTGTTTTCTGATCCCTTAACATGATCAGGGTAATAGGTAGGGAGTAGGAGGAAGGTCAGGATCACTCAAGATGAAGAGACACAATGGGCAGTTGCTACCACGAAAGTCTGGGACCCACACAATAGGTCAGAGACTGAGGGATATAGATAGGACAAGACCGAGTGCGCAGATCCTGGAGGTGGAGATGGGGAGACAGTACCCTGAAGACATCATTTGAGGAACTGGATTCAGCCTTGCCTGAAGCCTGTTGATGCTCTGGACTTTTAAGATGTAAAAGCTAATATATCTTTTTTTTTTTTTTTTTGCTTGAGCTAGTTGAGTTGGGCTTTTGTCATTTGGAGCCCCTAAAATTCTAGCTACCGAAGTAGAAAACCATCATGCTTTGGATAGTGAAAAAGATTGAGAGGAACTAAGGAATGGAGCATAAGAGGAATTTTAGAATGTGTGTTTGCAATTTAACACAGGAACATCTGGGGTCTTTGCCAGGGAGTTTCATAGAGACTCTGATTTACTAGAACAAACTTCTCCCAGGAAGTTAGTCAACACTTTATGAGTTGTGCTGTCCTCTCTTTTTAGTCTCGGCATCCTATCATCACTACCTTAATTCACATCTTCACCTCCCTTCTCACTCCTAATAACATGCCTCATTTTTACTACCTTTATTTCCCATCCCTTCTGTAAAGACCAAAGCTGGGAAAGGAAGCTTAATAATATAAGAGAATCAGAGCTTTTAGAACTGGAAGAAAATGAAGCATCATATGTTTGGCAACTCTGACTTCAGTAAACCAAATATTTTACCCAAGCTTTTTGGAATGGATAAATATTAAGGAAGAAAACAAAATACAATATATTGTATCAGTTAGTTTTTGCTGTATAACAAACCACCACAAAATCTAGTGGCTTAAAATGATGAACATTTTACTGTTTCTCATGAGTCTCTGGTCTGGGCTGGCGGATGGTCTAGGATGGCCTTGCTCATGTATGTCATGATTGGCAAGCTGATTGCTCTGGTAGGGCCTGAGCTGGGCCACCTCATCTCTGCTCCACATGATCTGTTATCCTCCAGCAGGCCAGCCTGAACTGCATCACATGGTGGTGGTGGCAGGATTCCCAGATCAGCAACAAGAGAACAAACGCCAATGTGCACGCACTTGTTAAACCTCTGCTTGCGTTACATTTTTTATCACATTAAAGAAGTCACACAGTTGACCAGTCACGGTGGCTCACACCTGTAATCATAGCACTTTGGGAGGCTGAGGTGGGCAGATCACCTGAGGTTAGGAATTCAAGACCAACCTGGCCAACATGGTGAAACCCTGTCTCTACTAAAAATACAAAAAATTAGCTGGGCATGGTGGCAGGTGCTGTAATCTCAGCCACTCAGGAGGCTGAGGCAGAAGAATCGCTTGAACCCTGGAGGCAGAAGTTGCAGTGAGCTGAGATCACACCATTGCACTCCAGCCTGGGCAATAAGAGCAAAACTCCATCTCAAAAAAAAAGAAGTCACACAGTCAACCCAGAGTCAGAGTCAAGGAGTAGTGAAATAGACTCTCCTTGTTGATGAGAAGAATGGCAAAGTTGTATCATAAGGGATATACATACAAGATGAGAGGAATTTGTAGCCCTCTTAATAATCTACTTCAACCCCTAATTGAAATTTCACAACCTAGAAAGGGATATTTGTTTTTTGTTTTTGTTTTTGTTTTTTGAGATGGAGTCTTGCTTTGTTGCCCAGGCTGGAGTACTGTGGTGTGATCTCAGCTCACTAAACCTCCACCTCTTGGGTTCATACAGTCCTCCCACCTCATCCTCCATAGTAGCTGGGGCTACATGCATGCACCATCATGTCTAGTTAATTTTTAAAATTTTCAGTACAGACAGGTCTTGCTATGTTGCCCAGGCTGGTCTTGAACTCCTAAGCTCAAGTGACCTCCTGCCTTGGCCTCCCAAAGTGTTAGGTTACAGGTGTGAGCCACCGTGCCTACCCAGGATATTTGTAATAATAATATACATTTGTCTAACATATGATTTATTGTATACTTATGTATACAAATATAAAATATAAACATGATACCTGTATAAGTACATGTATGATATATGTAAGTATATTTGTTTTTTTTTTTTTTTTTTTTTTTTTTTTGAGATGGAGTTTCACTCTTGTTACCCAGGCTGGAGTGCAATGGCGCGATCTCGGCTCACCGCAACCTCCGCCTCCTGGGTTCAAGCAATTCTCCTGCCTCAGCCTCCTGAGTAGCTGGGATTACAGGCACACGCCACCATGCCCAGCTAGTTTTTTGTATTTTTAGTAGATACAGGGTTTCACCATGTTGACCAGGATGGTTTTGATCTCTTGACCTCGTGATCCACTGGCCTCGGCCTCCCAAAGTGCTGGGATTACAGGCTTGAGCCACTGCGCCCAGCCGTAAGTATATTTTTATATAGGTATACTATTTATATATAGGAGTACTACTGGTGAAATCCACTTCTCCCTTTACAGTCTGTGATTTATGGCCAACTAAAGCTGCTTAATGTTTAGTAGATTTGTGCATGCTGTAAAACTCTTCTTAATTAACTTAATGAATCAAGGAGGAGTCCTTACATGGACTCTTACGCTTGCCCTTCTCTGTCAGCTTGAAAATCCTCTTTCTCTTATGCCTTACATCTTAAAATAGGCATGTTCCTGAAGAGATCTGGGCAATTAAAATGTTTGTAAATCATAAATCAAAGCACATTTAAAAAACACCAGGAAAGCTTAACTATTTAAGGTTATTTTAGATTGGATAATTTGGAAAAGCAAATAATCACTCCTAAATTTGTTCACATAACTCATATTTTATATATAGTTTTGGGATTAGTTAAAGCAAGGCTCACCTGTGTGCTTTTTTGATGACGACAGAGGTGGCACTCATGGTGATGATGGTGGTGATGATGACAGTGTTGAGAGATAGCAGTGGGGATGGTGATGGGAAGGATGAGGATGATTCTGGTCATAGTGGTAGAGTTGATGGTGGTGGAGATGGTGAGGGTGATTCTGGAAATGATGGTGGTGGAAGGATCTGAGAGATAGACACTTTCAGTTTGCTGCAGTGGTTTCCCTGTGGTCCATCTACCAGATTTCAGGCTATACAGATAGCTGAGGGTGAATGCATTAGGAAAAGGAATAGAAGGCTGGGCGTGGTGGCTCACACCTGTAATCCCAGCATTTTGGGAGGCTGAAGAGGGCAGATTACTAGGTCAGGAGATCAAGACCATCCAGGCCAACATGGTGAAACCCTGTCTCTACTAAAATACACACACACACACACACACACACACACACACACACACACGAATTAGCCAGGCATGGTGGTGCATGCCTGTAGTCCCAGCGACTCAGGAGGCCGAGGCAGGGGAATCACTTGAAGCCAGGAAGCGGAGGTTGCAGTGAGCCGAGATCATGCCACTGCACTCCAGCCTGGCGACAGAGCAAGATTCCATCTCAAAAAAACAAACAAAAAAAGCCAGGCACAGTGGCTCACACCTGTAATCCCAGCACTTTGGGAGGCTGAGGTGGGCAGATCAAGAAAGAGGTCAGGAGTTCGAGACCAGCCTGACCAGCATGGTGAAACCCCATCTCTACTAAAAATATAAAAATTAGCTGGGTGTGGTGGTGTGTGCCTGTAATCCCAGCTACTCAGGAGGTTGAGGCAGGAGAATCGCTTGAACCCAGGAGGTGGAGGTTGTGGTAAGACAAAACTGCACCACTGTACTCCACCCTGGGCAACAGAGCAAGACTCCATCTCAAAAACAAAAAAACAAAAAACAAACAAACAAAAAGGAATAGAAAAACAGCAAGTCAGAGAAAAGAAGAGAAGCAGGTAAAGTATATGATAGGATGCCTGCTAGGCCAGACAGTTTCCCTCAATGTCAGGAGAGGCCACCAAGTACTCTTCCTTCAGGTCTCATTTGGCTATCATTTCCTCTAGGAAGGCTTCTCTCATCTCCCCTCAGCTGGGCAAGGTGCAAGACACGTACACTTTCCTCTGTCCAAGTCCGCTCCACACCTTTTGGTAATTGCTCTTCTACATATCCTTCGTGCTAGATTGTAAGCTTACCATGGGCAGGGACCACATCTTATTCTCTCTTATTCAATCTTGAGCCCTGTGGCACATAGTGCATGCCCTGTGATGCCTACTGAGTAAGTGAGTGACAAGCCAGCACAACTTGCCGCCTTCTTTCTCTCTAAAAGTACATTTTGCTCCAGGCGTTGGAGAAAGTATCCTGAATGGCTTCTCAAGTGTTCCTGCCCAAGGCCCTGGGCTTGCTGGTGTCAGATAACAGGCTGGGAAGGTGCTCCAGCTGAATTTTTTTATTTTTTTTATTTTTTTTATTTTTAGGTGGAGTTTCACTTTTGTTGCCCAGGCTGGAATGCTGTGGCCCGATCTCAGCTTACTGCAATCTCTGCCTCCCAGGTTTAAGCGATTCTCTTACCTCAGCCTCCTGAGTAGCTGGGATTACAGGCATTTGCCATCACACCCATCTAATTTTTTTTTTTTGAATAGAGACAGGGTTTCTTCATGTTGGTCAGGCTTGTCTCAAACTCCCAGCCTCAGGTGATCCACCCGCCTTGGCCTCCCAAAGTATTGGGATTACAGGCGTGAGCCACCACGCCCAGCCATTTTAAAATTAATTAATTAATATTTATTTGTTTATTTATTTATTTTTGAGACGAAGTCTCACTCTGTCGCCAAGGCCAGAATGCAGTGGTGCAATCTCAGCTCACTGATTGTAACCTCTGCCTCCCTGGGATTCAAGCAATTCTGCCTCAGCCTCCTGAGTAGATGGGATTACAGGTGTGTCCGACCATGCCCAGCTAATTTTTGTATTTTTCGTAGAGACGAGGTTTTTTTTTTTTTTTTTTAAAGACAGGGTTTCACCATTTGGTCAGGCTGGTCTTGAACTCCCGACCTCAGGTGATCCGCCCGCCTTGGCCTCCAAAGTGCTTGGATTACAGGCGAGACGAGGTTTTAACATGGTTGTTCAAGCTGGTCTAGAGCTACTGAAGTTTTCTAGGTTTTCTACACCTGGCAAGACGAGGTTTTAACATGTTGGTCAAGCTGGTCTAGAACTACTGACCTTGTGACCCACCAGCTTCAGCCTCCCAAAGTGCTGGGATTACAGGCCTGAGCCACAATGCCTGGCCTTCAGCTGATTTCATAGCATAAAACCATGGAATACTAGAGTTCTAAAGAACATTAAGGAACTACCTGTTTTAAGATGAGGAAACGGGGCCCTGATAAGCAAAGTGACTCAATTATGGTCACACAGATAGAGTCACACCAAACCATGACTTGGGAACTCAGAGTCCAAATTTTATAATCAAAGTGGCTTAGTTGGAATCATGCTGGATACACCTTTGGCACCCACTGCTAATTATATTAGTGGGCGGCAGTGTTGCTTACCATTGCTGTAACTCATTCACACAGGAGAAATTGAAGACTTTCTTTTAGGTTCCCAAAGACTGACTCAGGGATATTCATATGGCTTCCCTTTGTGGCTCATGTTAAATTCTATTGGACACTGCTGGTCTAGGGCAATAATGATGATAATGGTAATCCCCTTTTCTGGGCCAGTTCTTGATTTAGGTTTGGCTGTGTTTCTTCTTTTAACTGAGCGTAGTTTTTTCCCTGTGCTTTTCCTTACGCTGAACTGTCACAGTGTGGCCAATAAAATGTAGGAAAATGTCTGCTAGGAACAGACATTTTGGGAAAGATTTGAATCCCTGAGAAAGGAGAGATGAGTGAGCAGAAATGCCACCGCCCACCCCTTCCTGCCTTTAGAAGTTCTTGTGTGAAGCAGTGATGCAACCGGGAGGGGAAAGCGTGGAAGTCAAAGGAAAGGTGACCTAGAATCCTGAAATTGTCAAGAGAACTGAGATAACCAGTCTTGGAAACCACCTATATCTGGACTTCATGTTTTGTGAAGTAGTAAGCTTTTATTATTTAAGCAACCTTTAGTTTGTGTCGTGTTACTTTCAGCCAATCTAAGTGATTCACACAGCATGCATTGATTGCATTCCCTGCTCTGCACGGTTGTGAGTAAATATCAGTCTTCCAGCAGTGGGTGCCTGGGCTTGGTTTGCCACCTTGCAGAAGAGGACTAAGCAGCAGTTTTTAGACGCATCTCTTTGAGATGTCATCTGCTGATATTTGTAGGCAAAGAAATTTTTGGTGCTTTTTTGTGCAACAACTTAACATTGGGTAATCTACAGAAATGTAAAAACCTCTAGCCTATGTATGCTTACAAGGCATGTGTTGTATGCTTGTAACATATTGTTACTTTATACAACTCAATGGATTTGTTGCATTGTTATGATAATAAAATAAAATAATCCAGCTGGGCGTGGTGGCTCACGCCTGTAATCCCATCACTTTGGGAGGCCGAGGCAGGTGGATCATGAGGTCAAGAGATCAAGATCAGCCTGGTCAACATGGTGAAACCCCGTCTCTACTAAAAAAAATACAAAAAATTAGCTGGGCATGGTGGCGCGTGCCTGTAATCCCAGCTCCTCAGGAGGAGTATTGCCTGAACCCAGGAGGTGGAGGTTGCAGTGAGCCGAGATCGTGCCATTCATTGCACTCCAGCCTGGGTAACAAGAGCAAAACTCTGTCTCAAAAAATAAAAATAAAAATAAAAAAATAAAAATAGAATAAAATAATTCTTAATTAAAAAAAAAAAGTCTGTCTCTACTAAAATAGAAAAATTAGCCAGGTGTGGTAGCACGCACCTATATCCCTGACTACTTGGGAGGCTGAGGTGGGAGAATCACGTGAACTCAGGAGGTGCGGTTGCAGTGAGCCAAGAACGCACCACTGCACTCCAGCCTGGGAGACAGAATGAGACTCCATCTCAAATTAAAAAAAGAAAGAAAAGTGAAAATAAATGTAAGCCTTGTTCATTGTATAAACATTTAAAGTGCAAAAATGTATAGAGGAGAGAATAATGTCTGTAATCTCACCACTCAGATAAAACCCCTGCTAATGTTTGGTTTTTCTTTTTTCCTTTTTTTTTAGATGGCGTTTTGCTCTGTCACCATGCTGGAGTGCAGTGGTGTGATCTCAGCTCACTGCAACCTCAGCCTCCCAGGTTCAAGTGTTCTCCTGCCTCAGCCTCCTGAGTAGCTGGGACTATAGGTGTGCCACCACACCCAGCTAATTTTTGTATTTTTAGTAGAGGCAGGATTTCACCATGTTGGCCAGGATGGTCTTGATCTCTTGACCTCATGATCTTCCCACCTTGGCCTCCCAAAGTACTGGGATTACAGGTGTGAACCACCATGCCCTGCTAGGTTTTTCTTTTTTGAGACAGGGTCTCACTTTTTCACCTAGGCTGGAGTACAGTGGCATGATCTTGGCCCACTGCAGCCTCCGCCTCCCAGCGTTAAGCGATCCTCTTGCCTCAGCCTTTTTTTTTTTTTTTTTTTTTTAAGATGGGGTTTCACCATTTTCACCATGTTGGTCACCTCAGGTGATCCACCCGCCTTGGCCTCCAAAGTGCTTGGATTACAGGCATGAGCCACTACTCCCGGCCTTGCCTCAGCCTTTCAAGTAGCTGGGACTACAGTTGTGTGCCACTATGCCCAGCTAATTTTCGTATTTTTTGCAGAGATGGGATTTTGCCGTGTTGTCCATGCTGGTCTTGAACTCTTGGGCTCAAGTGTTCTACCCCCCTTGAACTTCCAAAGTGCTGAGATTACAGGTGTGAGCCACCATGCCACGCCATGTTGTTTTTACATTAAAAAAAAATTTTTTCAGGCCAGGCGAGGTGGCTCACTTTGGGTAATCCAGCACTTTGGGAGGCCAAGGCAGGTGGACTACCTCAGGTCAGGAGTTCGAGACCAGCTTGACCAACATGATGAAAGCCCATCTCTACTAAAAAAAGATAAAATAATTAGCCGGGCATGGTGGTACATGCCTGTAATCCCAGCTACTCAGGAGGCTGAAGCAGGAGAATCACTGAACCTAGGAGGTGGAGGGTCCAATGAGCCGAGATCATGCTATTGCACTCCAGCCTGAGCAACAAGAGTGAAACTTCATCTCAAAAAAAAAATTTTTTTTGTAATTTTTAATTTTTGTGGGTACATAGTAGGTGCATATATTTATGGTATACATGAGGTATTTTGATACAGACATATAATGCATGATAATCACATGGAAGGTGGGGTACTCATCCCTTCAAGCATGTATCTTTAAGTTATTTAAAAATGTACGATTAAAATATTATTGAGTGTAGTCACCCTGTTGTGTTATCAAATTATAGATTTTTTTTTTTTTTTTTTTTTTTAAGATGGGGTTTTACCATGATGGCCAGGCTGGTCTTGAACTCCTGACCTCAGGTGATCCACCCACCTCGGCCTCCCAAAATGCTAGGATTACAGGTGTGAGCCACTGCGCCCGGCCCCAAATTATAGATCTTAATCATTCTTTATAACTATTTTTTTGTACCCATTAACTAACTCCATCTCCCCACCGCTACCCCCTACTATCCTTCCCAGCCTCTGGTAACTATCTGTCCACTCTCTGTCTCCATGAGTTCAATTGTTCTGATTTTGGGATCCCACAAATAAGTGAAGACACATGTTTATCTTTTTGTGCCTGGCTTATTTCACTTAATGGTTTTCAGTTCCATCCATGTTGTTGCAAATAACAGGAGTTCATTTTCTTCTATGGCTGAGTAGCACTCCATTCTGTATTTATATGTATGATATTTTCTTCATCCATTCATCTGTTAATGGACATGTTGGTTGCTCCCAAATCTTGGCAATTGTGAACAGTGCTACAACAAATATGGGAGTGCAGATATCTCTTTAATATATTGATTTCCTTTCTTTGGGGTACATACCTAGCAGTGGGATTGCTGGGTCATTCGGTAGTTATATTTTTAGTTTCTTCAGAAACCTCCAAACTGTCCTCCATGGTGGCTGTACTGTACTAATCTGCATTCTTTTTTTTTTTTTTTTTTTTTTTTGAGACAGAGTGTCGCTCTTGTTACCCAGGCTGGAGTGCAATGGCACGATCTCGGCTCACCGCAACCTCCGCCTCCTGGGTTCAAGCAATTCTCCTGCCTCAGCCTCCTGAGTAGCTGGGACTACAGGCACGCGCCACCATGCCCAGCTAATTTTTTGTATTTTTAGTAGAGACGGGGTTTCACCACGTTGACCAGGATGGTCTGGATCTCTTGACCTCGTGATCCACCCGCCTCGGCCTCCCAAAGTGCTGGGATTACAGGCTTGAGCCACCGCGCCCGGCTCTAATCTGCATTCTTATCAACAGTGTATAGGGGTTTCCTTTTTTTCACATAATCACCAGCATTTGTTATTGCCTCCCTTTTGGTTACAAGCTGTTCTTAACTGGAGGTAAGATGATATCTCATTGTAGTTTTGATTTGCATTTCTCTGATGATCAGTGATGTTGAGCAACTTTTCATATGCCTGTTTGCCATTTGTATGTCTTCTTTTTTTTTTTTTTTGAGACGGAGTTTCGCTCTTGTTACCCAGGCTGGAGTGCAATGGCACGATCTCGGCTCACCGCAACCTCCGCCTCCTGGGTTCAGGCAATTCTCCTGCCTCAGCCTCCTGAGTAGCTGGGATTACAGGCACGCACCACCATGCCCAGCTGATTTTTTGTATTTTTAGTAGAGATGGGGTTTCACCATGTTGACCAGGATGGTCTCGATCTCTCGACCTTGTGATCCACCCGCCTCGGCCTCCCAAAGTGCTGGGATTACAGGCTTGAGCCACCGCACCCGGTCCTTCTTTTTTTTTTTTTTTTTTTTTTTTTTTTTTTTTGAGACAGAGCCTCGCTCTGTTGCCCAGACTGGAGCGTAATGGCACAATCTTGGCTCACTCCAACCTCTGCCTCCTGAGTTCAAGCAGTTGTCTACCTCAGCCTCCCAAGTATCTGGAATTACAGGTGTGTGCCACCATGGCTGGCTAATTTTTGTATTTTTTAGTAGAGATGGGGTTTCACCATCTTGGCCACGCTGGTCTTGGACTCCTGACCTCGTGATCCACCCACCTCGGCCTCCCAAAGTGCTGGGATTACAGGCATGAGCCACTGTGCCTGGCCTTTGTATATCTGCTTCTGAGAAATGTTTATTCAAATCTTTTGCCCATTTTAAAATTGTATTATTAGATTTTTTTCCTATAGCATTGTTTGAGTTCCTTATATATTCTGGTTATTAATTCCTTGTTTAATGGGTAGTTTGCAAATATTTTCTTCCATTCTGTGGGTTGTCTCTTCACTTTGTTGATTGTTTTCTTTGCTGTGCAGGAGCTTTTTAACTTGATGTTATCCGTTTGTCCATTTTTGTTTTGTTACCTGTGCTTGAAGGGTATTACTCAAGAAATGTTTGCCCAGACCAATGTCCTGGAGAGTTTCCACAATATTTTCTTGTAGAAGTTTCATAGTTTGAGATCTTAGATTTAAGTCTTTAATCTATTTTGATATGATTCTTCTTCTTCCTTTTTTTTTTTTTTTTTTTTTTTTAATTGGAGTCTCCCTCTGTTGCCAGACTGGAGTGCAGTGGTGCCATCTCAGCTCACTGCAACCTCTGACTTCCTGGTTCAAACAATTCTCCTGCCTCAGCCCCCCAAGTAGCTGGGAATACAGGCATGTGCCACCACACCCGGCTAATTTTTGTATTTTTATTAGAGACAGGGTTTCACCATGTTGGCCAGGATGGTCTCGATCTCCTGACCTTGTAATCCATCTCCCTCAGCCTCCCAAATTGCTGGGATTACAGGCGTGAGCCACAGTGCCTGGCCTGATGTGATTATTCTGTATGGTGAGAGATAGGGGACTAGTTTTATTCTTCTGCATATGGATATCCAGTTTTCCCAGCACCATTTATTGAAGAGATTGTCTTTTCCCCAGTGTATGTTCTTGGCACCTTTGTTAAAAATGAGTTCACAGTAGGTGTGTGGATTTGTTTCTGGGTTCTCTATTCTGTTCCATTGGTCTATATGCCTGTTTTATGCCAGTACCATGCTGTTTTGGTAACTATAGTTCTGTAGTGTGATTTGAAGTCAGTAATGTGATTCCTTAAGTTTTGTTCTTTTTGCTTGGGATAGCTTTGGTTATTCTGGGTCTTTAGTGGTTCCATATAAGTTTTAGAATTTTTTTTTTCCTATTTCTGTAAAGAGTAACATTGGTATTTTGATAGGAATTGCATTGAATTTGTAGATTGCTTTGTGCAGTATGGACATTTTAATAATATTGATTCTTTCAATCCATGATCGTGGAATATGCTTCCTTTTTTGTGTGTCCTCTTCAATTTATTTTATCAGTGTTTTGTAGTTTTCATTATAGATATCTTTTTCTTTTTTTTTAAATTTTTTGTATTTTTAGCAGAGACAGGGTTTCACCATGCTGACCAAGATAGTCTCGATCTGTTGACCTCGTGATCCACCCACCTCGGCCTCCCAAAGTGCTGGGATTACAGGCTTGAGCCACCGCTCCCGGCCTCATTATAGATATCTTTCACTTCTGTTAATTCCAAGGTATTTAATTTTATGTGTGGCTATTGTAAATGAGATTACTTTTTAAAATTTGTTTTTTAGATTGCTCACTGTTGGCCTATAGAAATCCTACTGATTTTTTTTTTTTTTTCTTTTTGAGACAGGATCTGGCTCTGTTGCCCAGGCTAGAATGCAGTGGCATGATCTTGACTCACTGCAACCTCCACTTCCTGGGCTCAAGCCATCCTGCTACCTCAGCCACCCTAGTAGCTGGGAACACAGGCGTGTGCCACCATGCCTGGCTAATTTTTTGTACTTTTTATAGAGATGGGTTTCCTCATGTTGCTCAGACTGGTCTTCAATCCCTGAGCTCAAGTGATCCATCTACCTCAGCCTAATAAAGTGCTGGGATTATAGGCATGAGCCACCACTCCTGGTTCTGTATAGATTTTGTGTCCTGTAACTTTACTAAATTTGTTCATCAGTTCTAATAGATTTGTGTGGTGTGTGTGTGTGTGTGTGTGTGTGTGTGTGTGTGTGTGCCGTTGTTAGGTTTTTCCAAATATAAGATCATAACATCTGCAAACAAGGATAATTTCACTTCTTCCTTTCAAATTTGGATGCCTTTCATTTCACTCTCATGTCTGATTGCCCTAGCTAGGCCTTCCAGTACTAAGTTGAATAATAGTGGTAAAAGTGGGCATTTTTGGTTGTGCTCCAGATCATAGAGGAAAGGCTTTTCTTTTTCCCCATTCAGAATGATATTAGCTGTGGGTCCCTGCTAATGTTTTAAGTGTGTATCTTTTTAGACTTTTTCTGTATAGAGAGTATACATTTTAATAAAAATGGGATCATGCTAAACATACTCCTCTGCAGCCCCTTAAAAGAAAAACAACTCGCCAGGTGCAGTGGCTCATGCCTGTAATCCCAGCACTTTGGGAGGCTGAGGTGGGCGGATCACGAGGTCAAGAGATCCAGACCATCCTGGCCAACATGGTGAAACCCTGTCTCTACTAAAAAAAAAAAAAGAAAAAAAAAGAAAAAGAAAAAACAACTCAGTGATAATATGCAGAGGTCCTAAATGTTTTCTAGAAAGAAGCTATGACTTGATACCATTCTCTTTAGTCTTAATACCACAGATATATAGAGCTTTTCGCAAATGTGAAAATAGTTTTAAATAAATTATTTTAGCCGGGCGCGGTGGCTCAAGCCTGTAATCCCAGCACTTTGGGAGGCCAAGGCGGGTAGATCACGAGGTCAAGAGATCGAGACCATCCTGGTCAACATGGTGAAACCCCGTCTCTACTAAAAATACAAAAAATTAGCTGGGCATGGTTGTGCCTGCCTGTAATCCCAGCTACTCAGGAGGTTGAGACAGGAGAATTGCCTGAATCCAGGAGGCGGAGGTTGCAGTGAGCCGAGATTGCGCCATTGCACTCCAGCCTGGATAACAAGAGCGAAACTCCGTCTCAAAAAAAAAATAAAAATAAATAAAAATAAATTATTTTATTATTTTGGGTCCCCCCCACCATACTCCATCTAAACTTCTGCAAATAGTGAACCTATTTGCATAACTGATTTTCTTTACCAACTATATCATGAATTCCTGGAGTGGTGGGGAAAACAACTATCAAATAAACAAGTTTTATACCCTATGTGGGTATAATTGTGTCTGTCAGAATGCCCAGTGCATATAAAGTACTCAGTAAGTATTTATAGAATGAACAAAAATATGCTTGTATAGTTTTTGTTTTGTCATGGCTATACTTGTTCTGTTGGTAAATTTGCACTACTGTTTCCACTGAAATTCTCATTTCAAACTAGTTAAGATCACACAATGATTAAGATCACAAAAGAAAGAAAGAAACATTATCATCAGTGCAGCATCATGTGCCTCACCATTATAAACTCTTTAATGGTTCTGGACTTAAAGGTTCTGCCTGCTAGTTCTAGATGTGAATTTTAAGCATTGCAGTTTTTTTTTTTTTTTTTTTGAGACGGAGTTTCGCTCTTGTTACCCAGGCTGGAGTGCAATGGCACAATCTCGGCTCACCGCAACCTCCGCCTCCTGGGTTCAGGCAATTCTCCGGCCTCAGCCTCCTGAGTAGCTGGAATTACAGGCACGCACCACTATGCCCAGCTAATTTTTTGTATTTTTAGTAGAGACGGGGTTTCACCTTGTTGACCAAGATGGTCTCGATCTCTTGACCTTGTGATCCACCCACCTCGGCCTCCCAAAGTGCTGGGATTACAGGCTTGAGCCACTGCGCCCGGCAAGCATTGCAGTTTTACCCAAACCCAGACAGCTCAAAGGTAAGTGGAAACTTTATCAGATAGTCCAATATTTCAATAAACCTGATATTTTTGGTGAGCTGATTTTAAAAATTCAGGTAGCAGACCAAATGTGTTAATTTTTATTTTGCTCCTTGCCATCATATAATCTCTACTTTCCTATCTCTTCTTCGCCATTTCCATTTCCCCCTAAACTAGCTGCAGACCAGCACCTGTCCACACACACCACTTCACATAAGTGGTTCTTTGGTTGGGTCACTTCATCTGATTGCCAAATCTGCCAGTCTTCCTTCAGTCCTTGGCTTGTCACTTAACAGGGCTGACCCCTTCTACTATCTTGAAACTCTTTCTTCAGTGACTTCTATAACCTCAACTTCTGGTTCCTCTTTACCCCTCCATTCATTGATTTTATTCAGCAAAAAATTTAAGTGAGTACTGGTGTTAGGTGTTATGGTAAAGGTATGCAATCATATTAATAAAGCTGGTATCTATTGAGTGCCTTACGTAGGCAATGATTTTAAAATTTAAACACTTTACATGTTTACATGTGCGAACTACTTTAATCTCAATAGAGCAAGGGACAGCAAACCTTTTCTTTAAGGGCCAGATAGTAAATATTTTCAGCTGTACAGGCCATATGGTCTGTGTTGCAACCACTGAACTCAACCTTTGTAGCATGAATGTGGTCATAGATAATACATAAACTAAAGAGAGTGGCCATGTACCAATAAAACTTTATAAAACAGGTGGCTAAGTTTGGTCAGGAGCTGTGGATTGCCAACCTCTGCAGTAGAATTTATCTAAGTTTCATCAGGGCAGGAATTTTTGTCAGTTTCAATATGTAAAAATAAATGCTCAGTCAATACATAGTGAATGAATGCTGTCCTTCCAAGATAGGAATTATTGGAATCCCCGTTTTATAAATGAGGCAACCAAAGCACAGAGATTAAGTAGCATGCCCAATGTTACCAACTCAAGTGACAAATCCAGGATCAAAACCCACATAGTTTGGCATTAGAGCTTGTATTCTTAATCACTGTACTGTGCAGTGGTGAGACAGAGAAGATTGTCAACTGTAAGGTTGGAAGTGGAGTGAGAGCTGGGAGAGCTAATTTTTTTTTCTTTTCTTTTCTTTTTTTTTAAAGATGGGGTTTCACCATGATGGCCAGGCTGGTCTTGAACTCCTGACCTCAGGTGATCCACCCACCTCTGTCTCCCAAAGTGCTAGGATTACAGGCATGAGCCACCGCGCCCAGCCTGGGAGAGGTAATTTTAACTGGGTCTTGAAGATTGAAGAATTCACCAGGAAGAAAAGTAGAGGAGATGGAGAGGCTTTGCATTCTAGCATGTGGAAACTGCAGGTATAAGAAGCAGATGTCTGATACAAAATGATATTATGAGTAAATTGGCAATAAAGGAAAAGAGTTGCTTAGGGAATACACTCAATTTTCAGCAAATCACATGTTTGGACACAGGGTTTGAGGTAGAGAGTGGCAGAGATGGGCTAAAGAAGTATGCCGGGGGCCTTGTGTGACATGTGGACAAATTTGGATTTTAACTTGGTGGCAGATGGGCTGTTTTGAGCATGGGAAAGAATGACCATATTTGCATTTTAGGTCAATTTTTAAAATTACATTTTATTTTAAAATTAGATGATACATGCATATTGTACAGCCTTCAAAAGCTGAAAAGGTCTTCCTGCTTGTTTCCACTACCCAGTTCAGTCTTCCAAAGGCACCCACTGTTTCCAGTTAGAAAGACAACTTTTGGCCGGGCATGGTGGCTCACACTTGTAATCCCAGCACTTTGGGAGGCTGAGGCGGGCGGATCACCTGAGGTCAGGAGTTCAAGACCAGCCTGACCAAAATAGAGAAACCCCGTCTCCACTAAAAATATAAAACATTAGTTGGGCGTGGTGGTGCACACCTGTAATCCCAGCTACTCCAGAGGCTGGGACAGGAGAATCACTTGAACCTGGGAGGTGGAGGTTGCGGCGAATAGAAATCACGACATTTCACTCCAGCCTGGGCAACAAGAACAAAACTGCATCTCAAAAAAAAAAAAAAAAAAAAAAGAAAGAAAAACAAAAAAGAAAAAAAGAAAGAAAAGAAAAGAAAAAAAGAAAAAGGAAGATAATTTTCACTATAGGGTGAAGAATGGATCAGTCCAGGTGAGCTGGAAGTCTTTCAGCCAGTCCTGGGCATACCAGTCTCTTGGTGGAAGTTCACAGCTCTGAGATGTCTCCATCTTCCAGTAATTCCTGCCTCCCTCACCACTTCCGGCCTTGAGATGGTATCTCAGTCACTAGCCTGGAGGGCTGTGCTATCCCCATCGTTTCCCTCCCCATGCAGTCTCACATTCTAAATGGGGCTAATACTGCCTCTGAAGGAGTGAAAATTGGTTTGGGGGAGCAAAACAATTTGAAAATGGTTTGTGGGCCTCCCAAACTCAATCCCACTCACCAAAATTTTGTCAAGGGAAATTAAAATTTTTCTCTTCAGGATGAAGTAAGGAGATAATGACAAAAGGTTGAGGAACACTGCCCTATACCTTTGTAAATAGTTCCTTGATTAGATACCTTTCAAATCACTCAGGTTGAATGTGCACCTGTTTCCGCCCAGGTACCTAACTGATGCAGGAGATAATGGAATTCGGAGGCTTGAATGGATGATGGTGATCCATGTGGTCCTAGAGAAAAGGCGGTGTAACATCTTGGGAATAAGTGTGGACTGCTGGGATTAGATCCTGGCTCTCCCATTTACTATTGGCTGTGTGACTTTAACCCCTCTTTGCTTCT
The DNA here is from genome assembly GCF_048565385.1 of Saimiri boliviensis. Lineage (NCBI taxonomy): Eukaryota > Metazoa > Chordata > Mammalia > Primates > Cebidae > Saimiri > Saimiri boliviensis. The sequence continues at coordinate 72,419,918 of NC_133449.1, read as the reverse complement.
ACAAAGTGGGAGATAACAGTGGTACCTGTGTCCTGGCTTTGCTCAGGATATTGCTCATCATGTTATCTATTGGTCAAAGAACCAGATGGTAGAGCATCAAAGGAGGAGGGAGTGTTGCAGGAGATTGGAAGAGTTAAAAGTTTAGAAGTAGGATTGAGGAACGTGGAGAATGCCAACACCACTTCCCATGCCCATGGGTTGTGGGGAATAGGAAAATGAGTAGCACCCTTTCTAGAATTCAGCAGGGGAATCATGTTCCTTAGGGATCACAGTTACTTTTCAGTTAAGGCAAGGAATGAGCTAGAAGGTTAAAAGTGGAAAGAAGTTAATTTACAATCGAATGAAGGTTCCAGGGCACAGAGGAAAGATCTGTGAAGGAAGAAGGTGTAAGGTAGAAAGGAAGCCTAGAGCAGGGTAGCAGATTGGAGATTAGGATAAGGGAGAAGAGACTTATGGAGGCAGGAGCACCGCAAAAGACAGCTCAGGCTGAGCAGAACAGGAGGTGGTGAACTATGGCCGGATCTAGCCAGCTGCTTATTTTTGTAGAGCTCACAAACTAAGAATAGCTTTTACATTTTAAATGAGTTTTTAAAAATGAATAGGAGAATGCTTCATGATACATGAAAATGATATGGAGTTCATTGTCAGTGTCCATAAAGTTTTATTGGATCATAGCCATGCCCACTCATTTTCACATTGTCTATGGCTGCATTCCCACTACAATGGCAGAACTGAGTAGTTGCAACAGAGATTATATGGCCCACACAGTGGAAAACATTGGCCCTATCTGCCCTTTATAGAAGTTTGTTGGCCAGGCACTCCCAGTACTTTGGGAGGCTGAGATGGGCATATTGCTTGAGCTTAGGAGTTTGACACCAACCTGGGCAACATGGCAAAACCCCATCTCTAAAAAAAAAAAAAAAAATCCAAGCATGTTGTCACGCACACCTGTAGTCCCAGCTATTCAGGTGGATGAGGTAGGAGGATAGCTTGAGCCCAGGAGGTGGAAGTTGTATTGAGCCTTGTGTTCATGCCGTTGTATTCTATCCGGTCTCAAAAAAAAAAAAAAAAAAAAAAAAAAAAAAAAAAATTGCTGGCCCCTGCTCTAGCACTTCATTCATAGTCTGCAACATGAATGGCACCTCCAGAAGTTGTGCAACACAGATGACCTGGCTCTTGCAGCACTCACTTTGGATGGTGATAAAGGATTACAGTGAGGAGAAGAATGGGTGGAATTAAATGGCCTCAAGGCTCTTTTTGGAATATGGGCACAAAGTTGTTTTGTTAGAACAAAGCAAGGCTGTCAGCCTGGATTCAAGCCACCACCTCTTGGCTGGTGAAGAACTAGATGTGGTAGACACTTCTGGTTGCCCACACAATTTTTGTTTCTCATTTTGTTCCTTATTAACAGAGGCTGATTTTATCAAGGTAGCAGTGTACCCTGTTAAAAATAATAATCTCAATAAGAAAAGTTCCCAAAGAATGATGGGAACACATGAATAGGACACAGAGCCAGCTTATAGGTGTTCCTAATGACCATTCTGGGACAATTCCATGTTAAAATAAATGATGATAGTAATGAATTGTAACCCATCAAATAGAATACAAATCTTTGCATCCATACGGAAATATATTAATAAATGGAGAAAGGAAAGCTTTCCATATGATACAAGGCAAACTAATAAGTATAAAAGGAAAGACAGAATTAGAAAATGACTATCTTATTGTTTCAGGCAAGAATTGTCAATGGATGCTAAAACTAGTGGGTGAAGGTTTGATGAGAAACATGATATGTATATAGTTTTAAAGCCTCTCCCCACAGATTCTTATAATTTCAAAGGGTAAAATAAGGAATTTATAGTATGAAAATCTGATAGGTACCTACCTTACCACCTTAACCAAGTGATCAAAGCTAATATCATTAGTAATAGAACAAGTCAAAGTAGGGTACCCTCTGCTATGATGCATTGGGAAGGATACAGGATCACTTCTGTGGTATTCTAGCCAAAAATACCTAACCTGAATCATGAAGAACTGTCAGACAAATCCAAATAAGGGATGTTCTGCAAAGTAACTGGTCTTTGGTTTTCAAAAATACCAACAACATGAAAGGTAAAGACAGATTGAGGAGCTGTTTCATATTAAAGTAGACTAAATCAACATGACAGCAAAATGTGATGTGTGGTCCTGAATAGGTTCCTGGACCAGAAAAAAAGCTTTTTCTTTGCTATAAAGGACATTAGTGGGATCATTGGCAAAAGGCTGTGGATTAAATAATAGCATTGTATCAATGTTAATATTTCTGATTTTGATCATTGCACTGTGGTTATGTAAGAGAAAGTCTTTATTTTTAGGAAGCATACCCCAAACTAGAAGTAAATGAGCATCATGGATGCATGAGAGAGAGAGAGAGAAAAAAGGATAAAGTAATTTTGGTAAATGTTAGTATTGGGAAAATTGGGTGAAAAATATACAGGAATCATTTGTACTATTTTTACAAATTTTATCTGTTTGAAATTATTTCAGAGCAAAAAGTTTTTAAAAAATACTTATTTCCCGGCTGGGCGCGGTGGCTCAAGCCTGTAATCCCAGCACTTTGGGAGGCCGAGGCGGGTGGATCACGAAGTCGAGAGATCGAGACCACCCTGGTCAACATGGTGAAACCCCGTCTCTACTAAAAATACAAAAAAAAAAAAAAAAAAAATTAGCTGGGCATGGTGGCGCGTGCCTATAATCCCAGCTACTTAGGGGGCTGAGGCCGGAGAATTGCCTGAACCCAGGAGGCGGAGGTTGCGGTGAGCCGAGATTGTGCCATTGCACTCCAGCCTGGGTAACAAGAGCGAAACTCCGTCTCAAAAAAAAAAAAAAAAAAAAAAAAAAAAGGGGCCTGGCGCGGTGGCTCACGCCTATGATCCCAGCACTTTGGGAGGCCTAGGCGGGTGGATCACGAGGTCAAGAGATCGAGACCATCTTGGTCAGCAAGGTGAAACCCCGTCTCTACTAAAAATACAAAAATTAGCCGGGCGTGGTGGTGCACGCCTGTAGTCCCAGCTACTCGGGAGGCTGAGGCAGGAGAATTGCTTGAACCCAGGAGGCGGAGGTTGCGGTGAGCCGAGATTGTGCCATTGCACTCCAGCCTGGGTAACAACAGTGAAACTCCGTCTAAAAAAAAAAAATACTGGCCGGGCGCGGTGGCTCAAGCCTGTAATCCCAGCACTTTGGGAGGCCGAGGCGGGTGGATCACGAGGTCAAGAGTTCGAGACCATCCTGGTCAACATGGTGAAACCCCGTCTCTACTGAAAATACAAAAATTAACTGGGCATGGTGGCGCGTGCCTGTAATCCCAGCTACTCAGGAGGCTGAGGCAGGAGAATTGCCTGAACCCAGGAGGCGGAGGTTGCGGTGAGCCGAGATCGCGCCATTGCACTCCAGCCTGGGTAACAAGAGCGAAACTCCGTCTCAAAAAAAAAAAAAAAAAAAATAATACTTATTTCCCTCCAGGTACTCATGCAGTAAGATATTCATATACCTTAGCCTAGCCAATGGGTTGTAGTTTTTAATCTAATGGATGGGGATTCTCAGGAAATGATTATTTTTTTCTTAAAAAGGGAGAGACGGCCAGTCGAGGTGGCTCATGCCTGTAATCCCAGCACTTTGGGAGGCCAAGGCAGGGGCATCACCTGAGATTGAGAGTTTGAGACCAGCCTGACCAACATGGAGAAACCTCGTCTCTGCTAAAAATACAAAATTAGCCAGGCATGGTGGCACATGCCTGTAGTCCCAGCTACTTGGGAGGCTGAGGCAGGAGAATTGCTTAAACCTGGGAGGCAGAGATCGGGTCACTGCACTCCAGCCTAGGCAATAAGAGCGAAATTCTGTCTCAAAAAATAAAAAGGGAGAGACTTGGCTAATGCCTTTTGCCCGTTGTCCTTCCCCTTCCTGCTTAGAAGAAGAGCTTAGTACCTGGATGTGGAGCAACCATCTGTGATTATGAGGACAGAAGGAGCAGAAAGTAGCACGGGTCTTGGTGGCTTCTTTGGACATCAGCCCTGGACTGCCTGCCTCTGGATAAGAAATCTGTTAGTCCGTTGTAGTCAAATCCAACTCCAACTGAGCTAGACCATCTAAGTCTCCCAATGGTGTTTACAGTTTTGAGTTTGTGTGGCTTGACTCCTCAATCTTCTTCACAGACAGATACTTCTGGCTGCCCTTCACATGTGGATGATCTGCAAGTTTGGGTCCTTGGGCTTCTCCTCCCTCTATGGTCTAGATGGGCTGCCTTATCCACTCCCAATTACCATTTAGATTCTGTGATTCTAAATAACCATCTTCACCTAGAATTTTCTCCTGATTTGCAGGCTACATATCCAGTTAACTACTAGATATCTATGCCTATGGTCCATATTCACTTCAACAATTACAAAGCTAAATTGCCTTTTCATCTACACACACACACTATCACACACACATCCAGCCCACAACCTAACCACTTTCCCAAGCCAGAAATGCAGGAGTCATCATCCTCTCTTCTTCCTACTTTCTTACCCCCTACATGCAATTAGTCATCTAAATCTTGATGACTCTACCTCCTAAGTAGTTTCTGAACCCATCTCCTCTTCTCCGTTCCCATCAGGTAGATGCCTCATCATCTGTCACTGTTATTTTTTCTTAACCTTTTAAACGGTTTCCCTGGCTCTGTCCTTTGTTCCCCTAACACAAACTGCTATACATTATTTTCTAAAATGCAAATATGACCACCATACTCTCCTATGTAAAAATTTCCTACCATTTCAACTGCTAATGGTAGTAGCCCCCCTCACAACACTCCAATTCCTACTGTAGCATAACAATGCTCATAGGATAACCTCTTGGCTGCCCTTCTGTGCCATGTCTCAATGAGGGAAGGACTGTTGACTGCCCCTGGCTGGTTTATTGTATTCTTAGGAGGTAAATTCTCCCAAGTCTCCATAAGCCAGTGATCTTCCTTTGACCCCAAACTTCTCTTACCTATAGCAAGTTTTACCTCACTTGATTCCATGTCAAAAGACCTGCAGTGTTCTTTTACTTGTCACAAAAATAAATGTTATACATTGATCAAAATGAAGTGTTCGAGCCACTGTGTGGGATAAGTGAGGGTTGAACACTGCCTGAATTCAACAAACACCATTCATATAGGTGACATTTTAATTGGGTTGTGGTAGCCCAGGTAGGCAAGCTCCAGGGATGTTTATAACACAACCTGGCCCCACATTGTAAGTCTCCTGTCTTGGCTACTTTTCAGTTAAGCAATCCTGGGCTCCTGGGACTGATTCTTCCATTTCCTGAGGCAAGCTGCTGGGGTTTGTGTGGAATGTGTGATTAAGAATATTCAATCATGGAGCAGGAAATAAGGGTACCCAGCCTTGAGGTACCAGCCATTCACTTTTCCCTTAATAACTTTCCCCCTTCTGTTCTAGCAATGTACTTAAAAAAAAAAAAGAAAAAAAAAAAAAAGGTAAAATGGAACCTACTAAAGGAAGAGTAGGACATTCCTCCTATAAGCAGAGTTAGACAGCCTCCTAGAGCTTCTATGGTATTTATTACACTATAATACAATTATGTGTTGGGCCGGGCGCGGTGGCTCACACCTATAATCCCAGCACTTTGGGAGGCCGAGGCGGGTGGATCACGAGGTCAAGAGATCGAGACCATCCTGGTCAACATGGTGAAACCCCGTCTCTACTAAAAATACAAAAATTAGCTGGGCGTGGTGGCGCGTGCCTGTAGTCCCAGCTACTTGGGAGGCCGAGGCAGGAGAATTGCTTGAACCCAGGAGGTGGAGGTTGCGGTGAGCTGAGATGGTGCCATTGCACTCCAGCCTGGGTAACAAGAGCGAAACTCCGTCTCAAAAAAAAAAAAAAAAAAAAAATACAATTATGTGTTTACATGTCCATTTCCCTGCATTTGGTTTCTTTTAATACCATCCAAATGCAAATCCTGCATTTTTTTTGGGTATGTCCCTCTAGCAGCATATAATAGAGCCTGACACAGACAGTAATCAATAAGTATCTATTAATTTATTAAATAAATGGATTTATTTTCTTTCTTTCTTTTTTTTTTTTAGGTTCCAAGTAGAGTGTAATGGAAAGAGTCTGGACCCTGGTGCTATTCCCAGTTCCTCTGCTAACTTGCTATGTGACCATAGTCTCTCGGTAGATCCTTCATCTCATCAGTGAAGTGGAGTCAGTACTACCACCCACTTTGGAAGAATTGTTTTGAAGATTAAAAGAGTTACTGATCATTTATCCATTCAATTGTAGGGATATACTGAATGCTTCTTACAAGCCAGGCACTGTGGTAGGTACTAAGGCTATAAAATTGCCTTTTTCTCATAAAGCTTTTCAATCTAGCAGGAAAGACAAGTAATTAAACAATCATCTATAATAACATGTAGTGAAAATTGGAATAGGGGAAGAACAAAGTGCTATGGGAACATAGAACAGAGGGCCCAACTTAATCAAGGGGTTAGGAAGGACCTCCCCAAATGGCAGGAAAGAATTGTAAAGTACTATACTCATGTCAGGTAGGATGTTATTACAATAGACGAAACTGCCCTTGAGTTCATAGGAGGAAGCCATCATACTGTGGAGAGTGAGGCTTCCTAGAAAAATGGAATGCTGAGCTGCCCCCAACTTCCTTTGATGTTGCTGACCGATCTTCATCAGGAAGATGTGCCCTTCAAACAGTGTTTCCAGGATCAGAGATGGATCTGTCTTCATCTGTCCATACCCCAACTCACCTTGTTGCTATAAGAAACTGAGCGCTCCAGTCCAAGAATACAAACCACAGAGCAGGAAATGCTGAAGGGAAATCTAAAAGGTCAGTGATGTTTCTAGGCAAGGCAGCCATGGAAATCTGACTTCTGCTTTTAGATGCATCTGGAATCCAACCACTTCTCACTACCTCCTTTGTAACCTCCTGTCTAGACCACTCTCATTGGTCACTAGATTGCAGTGACCTTCAAATTGGTTTTCCTGTTTCCACCCATGCCCTCTTAGAATTTCTCCACCCACATTCCAGCTCCAAATTTCTGTGTTCCCACTTTGGGCACATTGAGGTGAAGAAGACCAGTGATTTGCCAAGGAAAGAAGGGCTTATCTGAGACTGCCAGGAAGGAAGTGTATGCTCCCTTAGAGGATGAGAAAACAGGTCAGGGTCACCCATCTACTCCTCGGTGTCAACCTATAGTAGGTAAATGAACAACAGCAAATAACTCTTCCTCTGTTGTTTTTGTATTAAAGGATATTCAGATAAATCGCTGCTCATTCACCCTTTTCCAGTCTCCCCTCCTCCACATTTCCCAGACATTCCCTAAGTTGTGTCCTGGCACAAACATCCCATCTCTCTGCCCCCTCATCTCTTTCCCAGCCTTTTCCTGACTCACCCTTCACAGTGTCTTCCAGCAGTGCACAAACATCCTCTTGTCTATCAAAGTCAACTTCCAAACAGTTACTGTGGTGTGCCAGACCAGAGGAAGGAGCAGGGGAGCCAGCACCCTCTTTAGTCAGCCCCTAAGTATGCTGAATGGATGCTCAGCATGGGTCTGCAGGGAGGATTGTTAACCTGACCCAGGCTTCAGGCAGGGCTGCATCCTGCAAGGATGATCCGTTTCAGGTTGTGGCATTTTTCAAATGACAGCAAGGCAAGGGACAGAGACACCATCCTTTCCAAACCTTCATTTTTTTCTTCTCCCAATTTTTATTTTGAAAATATTTCAAACCTACAGTTTAGCTGAAAGAAAAAGCTCATGAAATGTATATGTTATTCACCTAGATTCAGCAGTTGTGAACATTTGCTTTCTGTCTCTCTTTTTTTCTCTCTTCCTCTTTCAAGATAGTTGTCTGCCTGTCTGTGTATGCATGTATTCATCCATTTCTATAAACACACACACAATGTGATGAACCCTTTGAAAGTAAATTGCAGAGAACTTGACATGTCATCTTAAACACTCTAACATATGTATCCTAAGAATAAGGCCATCATTTTTCCTATGTACCACAACATGATTATCACACTCAAAAGATTTAACATTAGTACAATAATACTACTACCTAAAATACAATCCAGACTTTTCTAGTTGTCCTGAAAATGTCTTTGAACACTCCCCCTGCCATTCTCAAATCCAATTAAGGATCAAAAATATCTTCTTTTAACCTAGAAACTTCCAGGGCAATACCACATTTGTGAGAGGCAATATGGTTCCCAGAAACAGGGCTTTATAGCTATATATAACTGGGTTCAAATGTCAGGTTTTTCCCAGCTCTGTGACCATGAACAAATTACTTCACTTTCTCACCTCAGCGTCCTCATATAATGGGAATGCTGTTACCCAGTCTAAAGATTTTGTAATGATGAAGAATAATGTAGTTTTCGTGCTTGTCAAGTAGTGGGCACTCAGGGCAAGCCGCTTCTCTGGAAAGAGAAGCAGAGAAAGGAACTCAGTTGGGTTATATAAATGGCTAAAAACTTGTGTTGCAGTAGCTAAACAAAACTATTTCCCCTGCTCAACATAAGCCTGTGGCAAATGCCTGTTGCATATTGGAATACAAACTTTGTGGGGCAGGGATTTCCTCTGTTTCATTCAATGTTTTATTCCCAGTATTTGAAACATAGCTCATTAGATAACTTTTGAATGAATGAATGAACAAGTGAATAAGTACATCTTACCAGGCAAGTTACCACTTTTATGTAACTCAAAAGTACTACTCTTCACTCCCTTTTCTACAGTTGACTTCCTCTGACATAAGGTGGTGTATCTGCCCATTACTGCCACAGTTATTCTAACAAATTATTCTGAAGTTCAGTTACTTAAAACAACAATTCTTTATTTTTATGCTCACAGGTCTACAGGTTGGGCTACAACTTGGACTGAGCTAGGCTAGCTCTTGGCTTTGGGCTCCAAGCTCCAGGTTGGATTTAGCTATGTTTCTTTCTTTCTTTCTTTTTTTTTTTTGAGACGGAGTTTCGCTCTTGTTACCCAGGCTGGAGTGCAATGGCGTGATCTCGGCTCACTGCAACCTCCGCCTCCCGGGTTCAGACAATTCTCCTGCCTCAGTCTCCTGAGTAGCTAGGATTACAGGCACGTGCCACCATGCCCAGCTAATTTTTTGTATTTTTAGTAGAGACGGGGTTTCACCATGTTGACCAGGATGGTCTCGATCTCTTGACCTCGTGATCCACCCGCCTCGGCCTCCCAAAGTGCTGGGATTACAGGCTTGAGCCACCGCGCCCGGCCTAGCTATGTTTCTTATGTCCCTCACCCTCCTTGGTCCAGTGTCATGTAATCTCTTCCCTGTATCTCATTCTGGGGCCCAAGGTGAAGGGCGCAGGTGTGTGGGTATGGACATGGTCTCTCTAAGCTGAGTTGACTTTTAGGTTTACCTCATCACACAGCTGCAGCATGAATAGTCATTGTCCTAACAGTTTCAATGGGCGATTTTTTAACTTGCTAGACACAGACATATGCATACACTTCATATTCCCTTCCCAAAGACAAACACGATTTCTTAGAGGCATTATAAGCTATTGGATAAGAAGGGAGTGATGCACCTCTTAATGGATATTCTCTTACTTCCTGAACTTTCTGGAAGGGACTTGACTAAATTCTTGGCCAAGGGCTCTTGTTCTCAGTTTTCATGAAGATAAGAGCAGGGAGTGATTAAACCTGTGTAAAAAATCATGGTTGGATGAAGAAAATACATTGTGACTGCAACACACCTTTACAGTTCTTCTTCAGCCCTCCATCCGCATCCTGGCTTCCTCGTGCCAACACTGCTGTGTCTTAATGCAGATGACTTTGCAGCTGAGACCATCAGACAGGAAACACTGCAACCTATCTGTGCATGCCCCATCTGCCATCTTGTCCATATCCCCATCTACCTTTGCTTTCTTCCATTTTCCTGTCCTATGCTAGCCCTGACATCTCTGCTGAAATACCATTCCAGATTTTCAAGATAGCAAATAACTCCCATTCTCTCTTCTATCTTTACTCTCTTTCTCACCAATTACTTATTTCTTTGGCTATTTAAGCCTCTTCCCTCTGAAAAGAAAAACAAAACAAAACAAACCTTAAAAAAACTAGCCAGGCATGGTAGCTCATGCCTGTAAGCTCAGCTACTAGGGAGGCTGAGGTGGGAGGATTGCTTGAGCCCAAGAGTTTGAGGCTGCAGTTAGCCATGATTGCTCCAGCCTGGAGTGACAGAGTGAGACCCCCCCCTCTCAAAAAAATAAATAAAAATTTAAAATCCCATACTTGATCTTGTCTGTCCCTCTGGATTAGGCCATACAGAGTTGTCAATGGGAATCTAACTAAAAAAGTAAGAGGACTCCTGTGGGAAATAGCAGTACTTGGGAAATAAAGCTAGTTGAGGAAGAAGATGTCAGATAATGAGACAAATCTATTATTGTTTGATGGTGAAGGAAACAACCAACAAAGAATTAGATCTAATACATGGATTCAGGAAGGTTGCTGGTCAATGAATAAAAATTAATAGCTTTTTTCTATATAAGCAATAACCACCTTATAATGTATTTAAGATATGAGAGGCTGGGTGCGATGGCTCAGGCCTGTAATCCCAGCACTTTGGGAGGCCGAAGTGGGAGGACCCCTTGAGCCCAGGAGTTCAAGACTAGCCTGGGCAACATGATGAGATCCTGTCTCTATAAGAAAAAGAAAAAGAGAGAGAGGAAAGAAAGAAATGAAAGGAAGAAAGGAAAGAAAGAAGGAAGAAAGAAAAAAGAGAAGAAAGAGGCAGAGGGAGAAAGAGAGAAAGTAAAAAAGAAAGTAAAATTATTTTAAAAAAATACAAGAATATTCAAAATAGTCATCAAAACCCATAGAGTATGTAGGAATTAGCCTAACCAAAGTGTTGTGAGATGAATTATGGTCCTGGTCCTCCAAATTTCACATGTTGAAGTCCTAACCCCAATATCTCAGAATGTGACTATATTTGGAGGTAGAGTTTTTACAGAGGCAATTAAGTTAATGTGAGGTCATTAGGGTGAGCCCTACTCCAATATGACTGGTATCCTTATAAGAAGAAATGGCTAGGTACACAGTCAAACACACAGAGAAGACCATGTGAAGACTCAGGGAGGAGACAGTCATTTACACCAAGGAGAGGGGCCTCAGAAGAAACCAACCTTGCCAGCACCTTGACCTTGAACTTTCAGCCTCCAGAACTGTAAGAAAATACATTTCTACTGTTTAAGCCACCCAGCCTGTGGTATTTTGGTATGGCAGTCCCGGCAAACTAATATACCAAGAATATACAAGACTTCTGTTGATACAAGTTTTAAAACTCTCAAAAAGCTGCTTCTTTTTCCCGTTGCTTGTCCTCCCTTCCTGTACAATTTGGTCCTTAGCCATTAGATGGGGCAGAGCAAGGTGGACTTCTGGTGGATTTGGGGATGGGAGCTGGTGACAGAGTGAACCAAACAAGAAAAGGTAAAGGATGTAGAAGAGCTGTGTTCTGTAAAGAGTGGGATGGAAGCCCAGGGTATCGATGTTATGGATGAGCTTTGGGAAATGGCTTCCTAGTTTCCTTTTAAATTCTCTTTGACTACAGCTAGCTAGAGTCTGGGATGCAGAACATGAGTATCCATATGAAAACCACCAGCAGCTATGCAGGTGGTCTGAGCTTGGCCTATGGAGGCCTCACAAGCCCCAGCCTCAGCTACAGCCTGGGCTCCAGGTATGTCTCTGGCGTGGGCTCCAGCGTCTTCAGTTGCACTAGCTCCACCAGGGCTGTGGTTGCGAATAAGATTGAAGTCGGCGATGGGAAGCTGGTGTCTGAATCCTCTGACATCCTGCTCAAGCGAACAACTGCGGCAGCCCCTCCCAGCCTGCCCCTCCTGCGGCTGCCCCAGAGTCCATGTGGGAGGCTGCTTGCAGGGGAGCACAGGGAACAGGAGACCCACCTGAGGCTCAGCCCTAACCCTCAGCCCATCCTCGGGGGAGTTTACTGCCTGGGGACCCCCCTTGCTGATGCCTCCTGCTACAAAACAATTCAACTGCTTTTTTTTTTAATTCCCCCAAATAAAACCTCAGCTGGCTCTCCCAACTGCCAAAAAAAAAAAAAAAAAAAAATTCTCCTTGACTAAAAGATAAGGGCACTTATAGGTTGCATAATCTCCCCTCCTTCCCTTCTTCTGGTGGCAGTAATACAAGTGAAAGGGCATTTCTTCTGGCACCGACTTTCCCTACTTTCCCTTTGTTACAAGGAAGGGAGCCTTCTCATTCAATTTGGAGCTGTGTTCCTGTCACTCTAAACAAAGTAAATTGTTTTCCTTCCCTGTAAGCAGGGGCCATTTGGTGAGGGGGCATTTGGCTTGAACTTGGAGAAGGAAGCAGCCACCCAGGCATTCTACCTTGTACTTGAAATGCCATCGTCAATGATCATTACTAACATTTATTGGGCACTTACCATGGTGTCAACACTGTTTGAAGTATATCACATATATTAACTCGTTGAGTCTGCCAACCATCCTATGAGATATGGTAGTGTTAATATCAAGCCTTTTTTTAGGGATAAGAAAAGCTAGGTACAGAAAGGTTAAGTAACTGGCCTAAGGTCTCTCGCTGGTAGCTTGGGATAGAAGCAGGATTGGAACCTGGGAAGCCTGGCTCCCAAGCCTAGGCTGGGGTTTACCACACTGCACTCTACCTGCTATTTAGACCCTGCACTGGGGATTTGCTTCTCAAAATTGTGTGTGTGTGTGTGTGTGTGATCAATCATCTAAATCTAGAAGTTGGTGGGAAAATCTGTTTTCAGTCATTCACACTGCCTTGTAAATTAGATTCTCAGATGATTTCATGTCCACTTGAGAGTAGATTACCAAGACATTAGAAGTTTTGATATTGAGGAGAACGTATTTCACACACGAAACTAACATTTACTAGGCACCAAATGGGATTTGACAAATGTTGTTTTATAGAACCCTCCCAATGGCCCTGCAGGGTAAGAATTAATTACTTTCCTTTTATGTTTGAAGGCATTGGGTGTCTTAGCCGTTGGAGCCCAAATCTGTTCCCTGGGCATTCTCAGTGGCTGCTTGAGGTCCTCTGACACTTATGGCTGGCTGGGAAGACACAGAGGATGTCTGGAGGGGAGTGACAGGATGCTAAAGCCAGACGTCATAGTTTTGTGCAGCTCTGGGTCTAGGAAACACAGCTGGTTTTATTCAGTGATAATAATTGGGGCAGGCCAGTGCCTTCCCACCTCTCATGGACTTTTGTGCCAGGGTGGAAGATGGGTTTGTAGCAATATGTTTTGTAATTGCAATTTAGTGGCACAGGCCTCCTGAAACCTCCCCCTCCCAAGCAGGGGCATTTTAATAGTCGACGACAGAGAAGAGAATTAGAGCTAATTTATAACTTTAAAATCTTGTATTACCTTACCTATTTGCCTCAGTCTTTCAAATACAGATATCCCAAGTGCATCAATATCTATGCCTCTTGAATCTGAAATCTAAAACCCGCCACCCCCTACACAGACTATTATTCATTTTGTGAATTAACTTTGTTTGCTGTGCATTTCAGCTTAGTCTGGAAACCCCTTTGCTTAGGACTGCCAGCTTCAGCTTTTTTTTTCAGAGGTCTAAAGAAGAGGTGGTTCTGGCAGGTGCAAGCTCTCTGATGTTTCAGCCTATGACTATGTGAACCGAAGTCATGGTCTATTTGCATTTCTGGATTTAGGAACAGATGGTAGTTATGAACTGACTATCTGACAGAGAGGCCCCGCTGGAAGCAGAATGGGAGCAGATCCAGGCTCTGCTATGCAATTATCAGTTGGGCTAACTCTTCTTTCAGAAAATATTCTCTCTGGAGGAGAAGCCTCAAATTGCAGATCCCCACTGAAAAGGCAGGGTACAACTCTCCTTTTGTAGGCACCTCCCAAAATAACTTTCAACAGGATATGACTTGTTATATTAGTTCTGTAATTTTATTTTCCAAATGATGCCTGTCTTTGAAGCTTGGCTAGGGGAAATGTAGCTAAGATTAAATGGGGTCCAATGTTTTCTGACAGTACTTCCTTAGATTTACATGACTTTTATTTTATTTTTTCTTCCGACCCTCCTCCCCAATGACTTTTAAAAAATATATATTTTTTGATCTCTTAAAATCTCTGACAGAGAATATTGGGAATTTCCATCCTGCCATTTGTTTAACACATTTGATGTAAGTAATGAGCACATCTTATTTGTCAGGCCCTGCATTGGTGCTGGAGAAGACACAGCAGTGCACAGAAACCAACTAGCCTCCAATTGCAAAAAATTTCACAGCCCAGTGAGGAGGGAGACATTAATCTGAGGATCACACAATGCAACTACAAAATGTGCTAAGGAGGCAAGGGTCTGGTGCTAGGAGAGTGTGCAATTTGATATAGTCTGAGAGGTCAGGGGATGGATGTGTAATAATAAAAGCTAATAAAAGGAACAGCCTGTGCAAAAGCCCTGGACTGTGTCTGGTACCAGAGATTGGCCAGTTAGGGAGAGAAAAGCAAGGGAGGGGTGGGTGGTGGAGCTGAGACTGGAGAGTCAGGATGTGCCAGACCATGAGGCTTTTGCAACATGTAGCCCCTAAGCCCCACCCACAAAGATTCTGATTCAATTGGGAGAGGGGGAACTAGATATGAGTAGTTTTTTAAGTTCCTGAGATAAAGCAGCCAGGGTTAAGAATCATTATCCTGGCTGGGCGTGGTGGCTCACGCCTATAATCCCAGCACTTTGGGAGGCCAAGGTGGGTGGATCACCTAAGGTCAAGAGTTCAAGACCAGCCTGGCCATCATGGTGAAATCCCATCTTTATTTTTTATTTTATTTATTTATTTATTTTTTGAGATGGAGTTTCGCTCTTGTTACCCAGGCTGGAGTGCAATGGCGCGATCTTGGCTCACCGCAACCTCCGCCTCCTGGGTTCAGGCAATTCTCCTGCCTCAGCCTCCTGAGTAGCTGGGATTACAGGCACGCGCCACCATGCCCAGCTAATGTTTTGTATTTTTAGTAGAGACGGGGTTTCACCATGTTGACCAGGATGGTCTCGATCTCTCGACCTCGTGATCCACTCGCCTCGGCCTCCCAAAGTACTGGGATTACAGGCTTGAGCCACCGCGCCCGGCCGAAATCCCATCTTTAAAAAAATAAATAAATAAAAAGAATCATTATCCTGGACATATTTTGGTCTGTATTCTAAGAGCTGTGGGAAACCACTGACTTGTTTATAGCAGGAGAAACAATTCAGATGTACATCTTGTGTCCTCCAGATGCCTGCACATATATACACCAAAAATTACTGAGGTGTGTCCAGAAATCTGTATAATGCAGATGAAGGATAATCTCAGAAGCACTGTCAACCTGAGCATTGTTTGATCAAATAGGAAGTAAATAGATAAACCCAAAAAGTAGACCACTAAGATGATCTCATTTCAATTTTCTTTTTTTTTTTTTTTAGACAAGGGCTTGCTCTGTTTCCCAGGCTGTAGAGCAACAGCACAAACACAGTTCACTGTGGTTGCGCCATTGCTCTACAGCTTCGACTTCCTGGGTTCAGGTGATCCTCCCGCCTCAGCCTTCTGAATAGCTGGGACTATAGACGCATGCCGCCATGCCTGGCTAATTTTTTTTTTTTTTTTTTTTTTTGAGACCAGGTTTCACCATGTTGGTCAGATTGGTCTCAAACTCCTGACCTCAGGAAATCGACCCACCTCGGCCTCCCAAAGTGCTGGGATTACAGGCGTGAGCCACCGTGCTGCCCTAATTTTTTAATTTTAATTTTTTTTGTAGAGGTGGATTTTTCACTATGTTTCTCAGGGTGGTATTGAACTCCTGGGCTTGAGTAATCCTCCTGCCTTGGCCTTCCAAAGTGTTGGGATTATAGGTGTGAGCCACTGTGCCTGGTTTTCAGTTTTGTTTTTTTTTTTGCTTTAACTTTCTGCTGTTACTTCCAATCCTCCCATTCTTGCTCAGACCCTCCACTTGGAGTGGTAAAGAAGGCCTGATTGTTATGTGTGCCTCTTACTATACCCTGTGGCTTCAAAACTTGGAAAACTTGGTTTATAATGAGGGAGTTTCCAAAAAGCTCTACTTTCAGCAACAGCACACTTCATATTTACTGTGCACAATGGGCAGAGTAAATGAAAGAAATTATTTTGATATATGAATGAGCCAGAATATGCTATATATAGGCCCATGAACAAGAAGATAGCATTCATACTTGAGAAAAGTGTCTTTTAGAAAGGATGTGTTCAGGCCAGGCGCGGTGCCTCATGCCTGTAATCCCAGCACTTTGGGAGGCGGAGGCGGGTGGATCATGAGGTCAAGGGATCGAGACCATCCTGGTCAACATGGTGAAACCGTGTCTCTACTAAAAATACAAAAATTAGCTGGGCGTGGTGGCGCATGCCTGAAATCCCAGCTACTCGGGAGGCTGAGGTAGGAGAATTGCCTGAACCCGGGAGGCGGAGGTTGTGGTGAGCCGAGATCACGCCATTGCACTGGGTAACAAGAGCGAAACTCCGTCTCAAAAAAAAAAAAAAAAAAAAAAAAAAAAAAAAAAAAAAAAAGAAAGAAAGAAAGGATGTGTTCAGGATTTTCTCTCCTTAAACTGCCAGATTCCCAGAGACCAGACCTGACACTTAACCTCCACATCACCCATTTATTCAAATTCCTGAAACATCAATGATTCCAAAGTAAATTAACCAGGCATTTTGCTGATTCCTGCAATATTGGACACTTTAGATAGGATTCTTTGCATCTTCAGAGCACTACTCAGAGTTTACACAGATACTGTAAACTCTCTAGGGTGATAAGGAGGAACAAAGGGCACCGAATGCTTTCTTCTTTTTGTAGATAAGGAAACAGTGGTTAACTGACTTCCTTGGATGGTTTTTTAGAAGGGGCATCAGAGCCAAGAAGGGAAGTCAGGGACTCTGGGCTTCAGCACAAGGCTCTGGTCATTTGGCCTGGTAGGCATTCATCTTTAAAGACCTGGACTCCGAGTCATGGTACACACACACACACACACACACACACACACACACACCCTGAAGATGGTGAGCTTCTTTGAATGACTTGTTAGACAGATGGAGTGATGGCTTCCAGCCATGGAACTCACTGATGATGAATGGCCGTCAGGGTTAAAAGTTCTATTTGCAGGTCTCTCCCATCAGGTTGCTTTTTTTGCGTTTTATCCCCCCTAGTATGGATCCTAACTGGCTTGGTTGACTTGGATAATGGCATTCATCCTCTGCTCCCTGGGGCATCAGATAACATAGGGGTAAAGGTGTGGGCACTAGGCCAGAGCATAAGCTCAGGAATGGTGCTAGCCAAGAGCAATTTCTGTTGACTTATCTAGAAATCATGACCTAGCATCTGTTAGGATGCCTGTGTATTTTTCTAGGACAACAAATTGGCCAAATAGCCATACAAACCTGCTTCCTTCCTGTTTCCATTTTCTTGCTATGTTGTTCCATCCACTAGGGATGAATGAAATATTGTCTCAAATGGATCTCTAAATAAATAAAAATAGTAATAGGAAATCCATATAGTGCTTATTCTGTGCCAAGATCTCTTCAAGTGCCTCACATACATTCTTAACTCATTTAATCCTTACAATTACCGCCCCCCGCTGCCGAGATAGGTACCATTACTATTCATTTGTTATAGATAGGCACAGGGAGGTGAAGTTCTTCGTTCAGGATCACACAACTAGTAAGCAATATAGCTGAAATTTGGATCTAGGCAGTTTGATTCCAGACATGGTGTTCCCAGTTACTTTCCTAATTATCCTCTTTATAAAGGGTAAGCTAAAATGAAGTTCCATTAGGCTGATCAACGCGGAACCGTAAAAAAAAAAAAAAAAAAAAAAAGAATAAACTGAGCTTCCAATCTTAACTTCACTATACATACACATATCTACGATAGGTTATCAAACTGACCACAGCAAAAAATTCATTTGGATGTTACCTACTAATAACTAGAAAGTGCACTGCTTGAGGGCAGGGGCCTCTAAGTCCTCCTTGTAGACGTACTACCTTACACTGTAGAAGCTCACTAAGTATACTTCCCTCAAATGTTATGCAAAAACATTTGGAAAACTGTGAAGTACTGTGAAAGATTACTACACATGTTTACATATACCTATATCTCTAACTAAGCCAAGCAGGATTACCTATATTAGTATCTCTACCACCTCCTTCTCTCTCTCTCTCTCCCTCTCCCTCTCCCTCTCTCTCCCTGTCTCTAATGCATATTTTTTGTTTGGTTGGGTTTTTTTGAGATGAAGTATTGCTCTGTCACCCAGGCTGAAGTGCAATGGCACAATCTCGGTTCACGGCAACCACTGCTTCTTGGGTGCAAGTGATTCTCCTGCCTCAGCCTCCCGAGTAGCTGGGACTACAGGCATGTGCCAACATGCCTGGCTAATTTTTTGTATTTTTAGTAGAGACGATATTTCACCATGTTGGCAGGGCTGATCTCAAACTCCTGACCTCAACTGATTTACACTCCTCGTCCTCCCAAAGTGCTGGGATTACAGGCATGATCCCAGCTTTATAATGTATGTTTTGTACAGACATTCCTCAACCCACCAGACTTTGCCAGTTATTCCTTAGTTGCCCCTTATGGCAGCCATATGTAGCAGGAAGTACCAGCAATGATGTCTGGCAAGTCTCAATTTGCTAATGTACTCCCCTCTGCCCTTCCTTCCTCCCCTTTCTCACCAGCTTGGAATAGTCCATGCTTAAAAAAAAAGAATTTAAACTTAAAAATTATTTTCAGTGATTACAAAACAGTTAAATCACTTGAAAAGAATACCACTGTCATTACTGCATTAATTGGCAATGATGTGAAATATAAGGAACACAGAATTTTCATAGCATTTAAGAAAGGGACTCTTATCAATATGATTTCTCTTCAAACTTATGTTTCAAATGTAATTCCAGTATGTATGCATATATGTACATATTTTTGGGGACTCAGTCTTACTCTGCCACCCAGGCTGGAGTGCAGTGGCACAATTTTGGCTCATTGCAACCTCTGCCTCCTGGGTTCAAGCAATCCTTGTGCCTCAGACTCCTGAGTAGCTAGGATTACAGGTATGTATCACCACACCTGGCTAATTTTTGTATTTTTAGTAGAGAAGGGGTTTTGCTATGTTGGCAAGCTGGTCTTGAGCTCCTGGCCTCAAGTGATACACCTGCCTCAGCTTCACAAAGTGCTAGGATTACGGGTGTGAGCCACCGTGCCCAGCTGAAATTTCAGTATTTATAATTTTTTTTTTTTTTTTTTTTTTTTTTTTTTTTGAGACGGAGTTTCGCTCTTGTTAACCCAGGCTGGAGTGCAATGGCACGATCTCGGCTCACCGCAACCTCCGCCTCCTGGGTTCAGGCAATTCTCCTGCCTCAGCCTCCTGAGTAGCTGGGATTACAGGCACACGCCACCATGCCCAGCTAATTTTTTGTATTTTTAGTAGAGACGGGGTTTCACCATGTTGACCAGGCTGGTCTCGATCTCTTGACCTCGTGATCCACCCGCCTCGGCCTCCCAAAGTGCTGGGATTACAGGCTTGAGCCACCGCGCCCGGCATTATTTATAAAATTATAATCAAAATTAGAGCTGGGCACAATGGCTCATGCCTGTAATCTGAGGACTTTGGGAGGCCAAGGCAGGAGATTGCTTGAGGACAGGACTTCAAGACCAGCCTGGGCTACCTAGTGAGACCCTGGCTCTATAAAATAAAATAATAATAATAATAATGACCGGGCGCGGTGGCTCAAGCTTGTAATCCCAGCACTTTGGGAGGCCGAGGCGGGTGGATCACGAGGTCGAGAGATCGAGACCATCCTGGTCAACATGGTGAAACCCCGTCTCTACTAAAAATACCAAAAATTAGCTGGGCATGGTGGTGCGTGCCTGTAATCCCAGCTACTCAGGAGGCTGAGGCCGGAGAATTGCCTGAACCCAGGAGGCGGAGGTTGCGGTGAGCCGAGATCGTGCCATTGCACTCCAGCCTGGGTAACAAGAGCAAAACTCCATCTCAATAGTAGTAGTAATAATAATAATAATAATAATAATAATAACTAAAAAAGAAAAAAATACCCAAATCCAGTTTTTATTGTTTATGCAGCCATTTGTAAGTAGATCAACCCACTTGTGAAGGGGCCATATTTTTGCTAGTACCTGGTATATGTTTGACCACAAGGCTCATGTTTGTATTGCCCAGGAAAATCATTTTAACTAGCCATCTCTTACATCAGTAACAGTGCCCAAACGGAAAACTTAGTTCTTAGGGCTCTGGCCCCAGTCCTTAGAAAAAACTGACCTCAATCCTATGAAGCTGTGAGAGCCAGGAATATACCTGAGCAGGATGGTGGGTGGTTCCATGGCCTGAATGTCTTTGTCCCCCAGTCCCAACATTTATGTTGAAATCCTAATCCCCATGTTAATGGTTAGGAGGTGAGGGCTCTGGGAGGTGATCAGGTCATGAGAGTGGAATCCTCATGAATGGCATTAGTGCCCTTATAAAGAGATGCCTTCTACCATATGAGGACACAGAGAGAACCAGGGAATGGACCCTCACCAGAATCTTCTGGCACCTTGATCTTGGATTCCCCAGTCTCCAGAACTAAGAGAAAAAAATTTCAGTTGTTTATACATGTTATTTTGCTATGGCAGCCCAAATGGACAAATGGGCTCCAGGATCAAACTTCATCTGCTCTACGCTGCCTGCCTCATGCCCCCAAAGATAACAGTGGCACCATCCTGAGGTTATTGGAGAGCTGTGAGAAAGAAACACAGCCAGGAGCAGGGGAGACAAGCACAGACAGGTAGGACTGACACCTTTCAGACTTGGAAGCATCAGCCCGCAGAGACCAATATCTTCTCAGCTAAAAGGTCAGACTTGCTCCAGACAACTTGAAGGCTTCCCAGGTGTGAACTTAAGACTTCATGTGGCTGGGCATGGTGGCTCATGCCTGTAATCTCAACACTTTGGGAGGCAGAGGCAGGAGGATTGCTTGAGGCCAGGAGTTCAAGACCAGCCTGGGCAACATAGCAAGATCCCATCTCTACAAAAACTTAAATCAGCCAAATGTGGTGGTACGTGCCTGTAGTCCTAGCTACTGGAAGGCTGAAGCAGGAGGAGCACTTCGGCCCAGCAGATGAAGGTTGCAGTGAGCTAGGATTGCACCATTGCACTCCAGTCTAGGTGACAGAGTGACACCCTGTCTCAAAACAAAACAAAACAAAACAAAACAAAACAAAACAAAACAAAACAAAACAAAACCAAAACCAAAACAAAAAGACTTTATTCCAGCTGTGTCTGTTTCACCCACACCCTGCCTCTGATATCCCCTTGCTCATCAACTGCAGACAGCCACATTATTCTCTGCCTCCCTGATTTTTGCCTGCTTGTTTGTGACAGTTTTGGGTCGGCCCTAAGGCTTCCACTTACGTATCTTTAGTCCTTTGACCATGCCTTTTGCCCCAATGTATAAACCATCACGATTTTACATTTACATAGGCTAATTTATGACAGGCAGTACTTATGTAGCATTTACTTTGTGTTAGGCACTTTTGGAAGCACAAAATTATGTTTACTTAAAGCAGAGCAAAGTCATGTTTCCTAAAACCAGTGCATCAATCCTGGACAGCTTGTTAATTACGAAAATCCCAGAGTTTCTGATTTTATAGGTCTGGAGTGATGCCTAAGAATTTGTGTTTATAACAGTGTTGATACTTCTGGTCTAGGCACCAGACTTTGAGAAACGGTGTTATAGAATGTCAGATAACCTGTAGGTGGACTTGTTAGAAAATGCTCCTCCAGCCTGGGTAACAAGAGCGAAACTCCATCTCAAAAAAAAAAAAAAAAAAAAAGAAAAAGAAAATGCTCTTGTATGACATTGGAAAGGCATGCAGTAATCTTTTTTGCTTTACTTTCAACTGGGATGGTTTTCCCTAACAGAACAAAAGCTGAACTGAACTATTCATTATAGTTCTTTATCAAGGGTTGGATATTGAGATATCATAGCACTCTGGAACTGGAACATCAGGTGTTTCCTAGGGGCTTCATCAGTTGGACTTTAGAGTGGAGGGAGAGGCTAGGGAAATGCACCACCATAGGTGAGTACCTGCTGTGTGTCAGGCACTGTATTGGGCACTTGGCTGCCATAATTATCTTATGGAGTCAATCACCCAGTGACATTGGTATTTTTCTCCCATTTTGCAGATGAGGAAACCATGACTGTGGCTTAGAGGGCAGAGGGTCTCCAGCAGGACTTCCCAGTTGGTATGCTGGAATGTGTAATGAATGTATGCTGAGCTATTGATCTTCTCAGTGCTGGTGGTGCTGGGATGCGCCCCCAGGTTCCTGGAGCACCCTGCCTCTGTCAGTTTACCCCTAGGATACTCTTGCCACAGGACAGACCCTCACTGAGCTCAGATCCAGGGGCAGACACTGCTCCTCTATCCTCTGACACTCATAGCTCTGCGGGTGAGGGGCAGGACTCAAGGAGTCCTCAGGAGCCTGGTCATGAGCATTCCTGGAGGTGGAAGACACTCAGGATTAAGGCTGAGGCTGAGGGGCTACACTGGTAAAAACCTCCTGGATACCTTTGGGGAAAGCAAACTCCCTTTCAGGTATAGAAACAAAAGTTCTCTGATGATGCTTGAGCACACCGTAGGTCACAGCTAAGAGAAGGCAAAACCGGACCCTCAGTCATTCCAGCTCCACAGAGCTGCCTCTCAGTGAGGACAAAACATTGTCAGACTTTGTCCTTGGTGAACTGTGACAGAAATGATGTATGACCCACACTTCATTAGTTTTTTGGTTGGATGATTGGAGCTCCCTATATCTTTATCTGCTGGCTAAGTAGTTTGGTGTCTGCACAAGGCCCAAATGCTGTAGCCAGACTCCCAGAGAGTCAATGGCCATATATGTTGGGGGATAGCTTAAGTAACTCAATTGACTTTCAGTTGTTGAAAGCATTGATTTTTTTTTTTTTTTAATTGCACTTACGGTTTAAGATCCAAAATAGCTTTGGACAATAGAGCACAGGTTGCACTATTAGTCCTTTAGACAACTCTTGACATATTCTTCCCTCTAAAAGGGCCAGTTACTACATTGGCTAATATATTAGGAGCTTCTAGTTCAGGCCTAAGATTTTCATTTATATGAGTTAAGGACAATTGATGCTTAGATTCTTCCATTGAGAAAGTAACTTCAGAAGATTCTCCTGTCTCCACCAAGGTTCTAGGAGATATTCTACACAAATAAGACATGTATGGGGAGCTTCGCAGCCTTTTCTGTTTTTTTTTATTTATTTTTTAATTTTTTTATTTTTTTGAGACGGAGTTTCGCTCTTGTTACCCAGGCTGGAGTGCAATGGCGCGATCTCGGCTCACCGCAACCTCCGCCTCCTGGGCTCAGGCAATTCTCCTGCCTCAGCCTCCTGAGTAGCTGGGATTACAGGCACGTGCCACCATGCCCAGCTAATTTTTTTTTGTATTTTCAGTAGAGACGGGGTTTCACCATGTTGACCAGGATGGTCTCGATCTCTCGACCTCGTGATCCACCCGCCTCGGCCTCCCAAAGTGCTGGGATTACAGGCTTGAGCCACCGCGCCCGGCCTGCCTTTTCTGTTTTGAATGTGATCTGTGATCTGCTGGCCTTTTTGTTTCCTTAGGGGCTTTTGCTCTCAGAAACTTCCTATGAGCTTGTACTGTGGGGAAAGGAAGGCATTTCCAGGGAGACCAATCATTCTTCATGTTTGCGTAGTGCTTTCCAGTCTTCAGTGTTACAGAGAACATTAAAATGTTTTAGGTTGATTCTGATGTTAAAAATTAAGAATTGAGTTCTAAGGAGGCTAAGTGATTATCTGAAATGTCACAACAGGAGTCAGGGCCCATGATTATAAATCCAGGGTTCTTGCCAGGATGCAAGACTAATCTATTTATGGTTAGGGGATACAGGCTCCACTAGGTCCATTGAGAGACACTCTCATTAAGTTTTTACAGGTACGTTATTTCTCTACTATACATGCATAGGATTGGGGTGGGGATTCAAGGTCACACTCAAATGAGAGTGTGGAGAGTAACCACAGCTCCCCTGCCTCTCCTGTGGCAGGTCCGAGAAGGCTATGGAGAGATGCCACTTTTCCCATCATCCCCCCTCCAATTTGGAAAGAAGTTCAGGAAACCAAAGCTAATGGAATCAACGTTAAATAGATTAGCTCTTTCATTGACTTAAGTGGTCCAGCTGAAGAAATGTTTGGGAACAAAATACCAGAGAGGCAAGGTACTTACACAATTAAAATATAAAGAATGTAAAGATTGTGACTGAGTGGCCTGTCTCTTTGAGGTGACTCTTAGATGAAGGGCAGCCATATGTACTGACAAGGAAAAACCAGAGCTGGACAGTAATTGAAGTGGTAAAGACAGATTTCTGTTCATGACTATCTAACTAGGGGAAAAGAGACCTCAGTGTAGAACTGGATTCAATTCTGAAGATAGCATAGGCAAGTGGGAGTTTATAGCCAGGAGGAAGGTGGGGGTTGGTGGGTGAGAAAAGGGGGACTCTGGCTAAACAGGATTCTTGTTGAAAACAGGGCAGAGTGATCAGGCATCACCAGGGGATGGTGGAGGATAAGGAGCCCAATCAGATATGGAGGGATATCAGATGTGGAGAGTAGACAATGTAGCAGGGTTCTTGCTAAGCTTGTCTTTTCAAGGAAGTATACAGATAAACTTAGGAGAGTAAGATTCAGGAGCCTGACCAAAGTTTGGTCAAACAAAATACTAAGTCTGGGAAAGAAAGAATGTAAAAGCTGGACAGCATTTGTTTTGACCCAAACATATAGTTCACATGACTGGCACTGGTTACATACACAGATCCACCCTGGAGAAGAGAGGAGGGCATTTAATAGCTTCCTGTGAATGAGTCTGTAAAGGTTTACAGAATATGTACTGTGTTCCAGGTGTGGGTGTACAGACATGAATGAAGCCTCATGGCCCAGTCTCTATGAGTTCTCAGTGAACAAAGAGTTGAGAACTTGGGAACTGGAAGGGAGGTGGTACCCAGGGTGAGAGCTGGTATTGTCAGCTCAGCGGGGGTTGAGAGTGATTAGTGCTGTCTCCTGGGGCAGGGCAACTGTGATCTCATTACATCTGCCTCCAGCAAGGCTCAGTTCTGCTATGGTCTCAGAGGGGTCACCCTATAGTTGCTCTTGGATTCATACCTCCCTGTAATGGATTTCAGGTTCATAAAGGAACTCAGCTGGGTTACAGGAGTCCATAGACTTTACTCCATACCCTGTCCCATGCTGAGAATCTAAGAAATTGTTTCAAAGATCACATTTTCAGCCAAATGTATATATGCCTAATCTGAAATATGAAGACAATTTGAAATCAATGCAATAGTTTTCTCATCCTTGAAAACACGACTTTAGGCATTGTTACCTAAAAGGTCTTGCTTAAAGCAACCTCCATCCAAAGTCTCTTTATTAAGAAAAGCAGCTGACATTTCTTGATCACTTACTCTGTGACAGGCATTATATATGCATTAGCTCATTTAATCCTCCCAAGATCCCTATGGATAAGTCCTATTACTACTCCCATTTTACAGGTGAGTAACTGAGGCTAAGAGAGTACATGAGTAGCCCAAAATCACACAAGGAGGACATGGCTGAGTGGGGATTTGTAACTCCTGAGCCCATGCTTTGAGTCCAAGCTGCTTATCACCACATTAAACTGGATCTTTACCTGAAATAATGCAACACCCAAAGCAACTTCATGTTTCAGGGTTTCTTAGAGGAGTAGAAGGGGCTTCTCAGCGTTACACAAGTGTGTAGCTTGGAGGAAATTATGCTTACCATAATGTTTATTATATACTTTATAGTTTGAAAATGACAATAATGGCTGGGCGTGGTGGCTCACGCCTGTAATCCCAGCACTTTGGGAGGCCAAGACAGGTGGATCACTTTAGGTCAGGAGTTTGAAACCAGCCTGCCCAACATGGCGAAACCCCATCTCTTAAAAAAGAAAGAAAGAAAGAAAATGACAATAATAAAGATTCTCATACAACCTTCATGAAGGGAAGGTACACATCCATAATGTCCCAGGTGGGAGAACCCACAGGCTAAGTATAGTATATCCTTGGGTGTCATTAAAGGAAAGGCAGCAATGAAGTAGAGAATAGTTTCCCTATCTATGACCTGGGAGGATTAGCAGTACCTGCATACTAGGGTTACTAGGAGGGTTAAATGAGATGCTGCTTGTCTAAAGCTCTTGCACTGTGCTCCATAAATATTACTGGCTACTTAAAGCTTTAGGGGGAAGATAGGTAATTTGACTAAGAAATCGAAAGTCTGCTTTTATTAAAAAAAAATGGGTATGGGCCGGGCGCGGTGGCTCAAGCCTGTAATCCCAGCACTTTGGGAGGCCGAGGTGGGTGGATCACAAGGTCGAGAGATCGAGACCAACCTGGTCAACATGGTGAAACCCCGTCTCTACTAAAAATACAAAAAAATTAGCTGGGCATGGTGGCGCGTGCCTATAATCCCAGCTACTCAGGAGGCTGAGGCAGGAGAATTGCCTGAACCCAGGAGGCGGAGGTTGCGGTGAGCCGAGATCGCGCCATTGCACTCCAGCCTGGGTAACAAGAGCGAAACTCCGTCTCACAAAAAAAAAAAAAACAAAAACAGAAAAAACAAAAACAAAAACAAAAAAATGGGTATGGATATGGCTAGAATACAAACCTTGTCTGTACTTTTTTTTTGAGATGAAATCTCTGTCTGTCACCAGGCTGGAGTGCAGTGGTGTGATCTCAGCTCACTGACAACCTCTTCCTCCCAGGTTGAAGTGATTCTCCTGCCTCAGCCTCCCGAGTAGCTGAAATTACAGGTGTGTGCCACCATGCCCAGCTAATTTTTGTATTTTTAGTAGAGATGGGGTTTCACCATGTTGGCCAGGATGGTCTCGATCTCTTGACCTTGCGATCTACCCGTCTTGGCCTCCGAAAGTGCTGGAATTACAGGCGTGAGCCACTGCACCCAGCCCTTTGTCTATATATATATATTTTTTTTTTTTTTTTTTTTTTTTTTTTTGAGACGGAGTTTCGCTCTTGTTACCCAGGCTGGAGTGCAATGGCGCGATCTCGGCTCACCGCAACCTCCGCCTCCTGGGTTCAAGCAATTCTCCTGCCTCAGCCTCCTGAGTAGCTGGGATTACAGGCACGCACCACCATGCCCAGCTAATTTTTAGTATTTTTAGTAGAGACGGGGTTTCACCATGTTGACCGGGATGGTCTCGATCTCTCGACCTCGTGATCCACCCGCCTCGGCCTCCCAAAGTGCTGGGATTACAGGCTTGAGCCACCGCGCCCGGCCGCCTTTGTCTATATTTTAAAAGATGTAGCTCAACCTTCAAATAAATTTGATGCCCATTATGGGGCCTTTTCAGGGTGTGCCTCAGATATCTCTCTTGCTTGCTTTTGGGAAAAGCCCTTTCTGAATTTAATGGCTTCAGTAACTGGAAACGGTTCAGCTTATTTCTCTCAAGATGTAAATGAAGCCCTTGAAACTTGGACACCTAATTTGGCTCATTTTGAAGTGGTTGTTTTTTAGGACTCTAATGAAAGTAGGAAGGTTTCAGACAACCGGGAGAAGGCTGGTGGGAGGGATTTGGTCTCCAGATACCATCTAGAAAGGGGGCCCTGCCCTCCTGTGATCCTTTCTAAGAAGATTGGCAAGGCTGAAGAATCCTGGTCACTTCCTCTTGTGTGTTGTTTGCTTATCTCCTTTCCATTTCCTGTAGAGATTAGTGATAAGACCCAACCAAACACTTTTGAGAAACAGGCTGACCTAATACCATTATTTCTTTTCTTCAGATCTCACACCCAGAGAGATGTTGCTAGTCCTCACAGTCATATAAAAAATTAGGATGTAGGCTCATACCGGTAATCCCAGCACTTTGGAAGGCTGAGGCAGGAGGATGAGTTGAAGCCAGGAGCTTAAGGATGCAGTGAACTATGATAGAGCCACTGCACTCCAGCCTGGGTGACAGAGCAAGACCCTGTCTCTTAAAAAAAAAAAAAAAAGAAAGAAAAGAAAGAAAATTAGCATGTGATCTAGAGATTCAAAGACAAGTCTTCCAAGTTCTGGCCTTGTACACTTTCCACTCTAGATTTCTTGCATCTCAACAGAGCCCTTCTGGACATCATGGTTACCAGTTCTGGATGTAGAGCTAGACAGACTTGAGTTCAAATCTCTTTTACAGGTTGCATGACAGTGGAACCTTTCATGACTCTGTTAAAACCTCAAAACCCCCACCCCCAACCCCCAACTCTTGTAAATGTGGGGACTGAAGGAGATGATCTATTTAAAAGCTAAGCACAGATAGGGCCTGGGAGAAAGTAATCTTGAGGAGATATCAGTTGTTCATATTCTTTCTTGTAAGTAATTTAAAGAACGAAGTGTATTTTGGGATTTAAAGGGATGGAATCTGATGGTTTTTCAAGTCCACATCCAGGGAGTTACTGCCTTCTCACCTCATTTGGAAACTGCTCAGAACTGACCTGACTCGGAACAATCCTATGGAAAATCTGAAGTGTTTCTGTAGCATATAAAACCCTGGCAAATATGTAGCAATAGCACCTGGGTTAAGGATGCTGGAGTTCTTGATATACCTTTCCAACCAATTGAGGTGGCATATTCACCAAGAAAAGGGAAGTGGCTATGTGGCAGCCTCATGCCCCACTGGGTGAGACTTCTGTGTTGGAGGATGACTAGGCTGGAGCCAGACATGGTGTGCAGTTCCACATGCAAGTCATTGCACTTAGGAAGACCTAGTTTGCAAGGAGAAGGTTTTACTCAGCAGATGAAGAGAAGCAGAACCTCCCATGTTGCTTACTACTTCCAGGAGGATCGCCTGGTCCAGGAACCCACCAGGAGGCTGTAGGTCCGACATCCCCAGGTGCTGGCCATTAAATAGGCCTCCTGGACTGCCTCTAACCTGGGTTTATAAAGGAAGTCGGTCCTCTGGAATTTCTGACAGGTTTACAAACACCCAGGTTCAGGCGGAGTAGAGAAGCATGCTGGGCAGCAAGGAGTCCTTGTCCTACTGAGACAATTTGCAGACCAGGAGTAAAGGAAGCGCAGTAAAGAGAAAACTCCATCACTGGCACACAGAGGAAGCTTGCATCTGACTACAGGAAGGTTGGAACGACACTTGGATTTGCTTAAGGAGGATAAAAGCATCTCCTGCTCATTGTCTCCTTTGTTATTAAACTATCTAGGGGAAGAGGGAGGGTTTTTACCCACCCAAACGACCTGTAAGGAGATGGGATTCTGTACCCATAGAGGCCACATGTGCAGGCTCAGGTGCATGTGGGCATACAGGCTCCAGGAAAGCTGACTTGAGGCGAGTGCCTATCTGGGCTTTAAACTGTGAGACAAGAGACCACAGTGGGACAAGACAACAGGGGAATCCCACCTGGCTCCTCCTAATTGCGTTTATTACAAAAGAGATGAGTGATGAGTTCTAGTCATAAGAAGTAGACTTGGAAGACAGCCTGGGATGAAGGTTCCCTTTTAACTCTATTCTGACCAGCACACGCTTAATAGTCAGGACTGATGTAAAGATTCCACCCTTTTCTCCCCCTCTCCCGTTTTCCGGGCCCTGAGTAGTTGGAGGAAGAGTCTACAAAGCCAGATTATTTTTAGCCTTTGAGGCGGGGCTGAATCACCCCTTCACTCACCCTTTCCTTTGAAATGCACAGTCCTTTTTATTCCCTGGCCCAGCCAGGGCACCCGAGTTCTCCTGGGAGCTGCCCTTAAACAAAGCTTGCTCAAAGCTGCTCCATCAGCAGGATGTCGGCCCCAGGTCAGGTAAGGAGTATGGAGGCGGAGTTGACCTGCTAGTATGAAGGATTTAAAGGAACTGAAGGCTGTGCATGGTGGCTCACACCTGTAATCCCAGCACTTTGGGAGGCTGAGGCAGGCCGATCATTGGCCATCAGGAGTTTGAGACCAGTCTGGCCAACATGGGGAAAACCCATCTCTACTAAAAATACAAAAATTAGTTGGGTGTGGTGGCACATGCCTGTAATCCTAGCTACTAGGGAGGTGGAGGCAGGAGAATTGCTTGAACCCAGGAGGTAGAGGTTGCAGTGAGCTGAGATCGTGCCACTACACTCTAACCTGGGCAACAGAGCAAGATTCCATCTTAAAAATTAAAAAAATAGCGGGTTGCAGTGGCTCACACCTGTAATTTCAGCACCTTGAGAGGCCAAGGCGGGTGGATCATCTGAGTTTGGGAGTTTGAGACCAGCCTGATCAACATGGAGAAACCCCATCTCTACTAAAAATGCAAAATTAGCTGGGCGTGGTGGCACATGACTGTATTCCCAGCTACTTGGGAGGCTGAAGCAGGAGAATTGCTTGAACCCAGGAGGGAGAGGTTGCAGCGAGGTGAGATCACACCATTGCCTTCCAGCCTGGGCAACAAGGGTGAAACTCTATCTCAAAATAAATAAATAAATAAAATAAAATTTAAACAAGAAAGTAAAGGAACTTAAGTACCTGTCAGTTCATTCATTCGTCCAAGTATTGGTATAGGCAGCATCCTGTACAACATTCGGAGGGGAGAGGGAGAACAAAGCAGTGAGGTGTTTTTTCCAAGAAATGATTGGTTGCTCAGGTAGACACAGAAATACTCTTTCTATGATGAAAAAATGCCCTGCACCACAGTTTTCATGACTACTTAAGAAGGGAGGGTGTCTCTTAAAAAATGATTGAGAAATATTTCCAATGTGAAAAAGTGCAGTGTGCATTATAACTCATGGGTATGGACTCTGAACACGTCGATTTAAGTTTTGGTTTTATTGAATTCCACTTACAAATGTTTTTAAGGAATAAAAGCTTAAGAGTATCAGTGGAAGCCCTCCTGTGCTCTCTTGCCATTCTCCTACTGCATGCAAGGGGCTGTGTATCTTTCTAGTCTTTCACAAATAGTCTCCAAGCCACAAAAGGAATGAAAACTTGTAAATTATCTACTTCCATTAAAAACGCTCCTTTAACTTTTTTTTTTTTTTTCAATTAAAAACAATTATTACAAAATGGGCCTTGTCTGTTGCCCAGGCTGGTCTTTATTCTGGGCTCAAGCGATTCTTTCACCTCAGCCTACTGAGGTGCTGGGATTGCAGCATGAGCCACCGCGCCTGGCTTCCTTTAACTTCTTCCTCTTGTCCAGGTTGGAAGCATCCTCATCTTCACCACCACTGTCACCACCATTGTCAGTTCCCAGAGAACTGTCCTCTGGCCACCACTGATTACAGTGCAGTCTCCAAGCCACAGACCCCTGGAATGGGTCCGGAATGGGCCTTTAAAATCACAGTGGAGAGGCTGGGCGTGGTGGTTTGCGCCTATGATCCCGGCACTTTGGGAGACCGAGGTGGGTGGATCACTTGAGGTCAGGAGTTTGAGACCAGCCTGGCCAACATGGTGAAACCCTGTCTCTACTAAAAATACAAAAATTAGCCATGTATTGTGGCAGGCACCTGTAATCCCAGCTACTCGGCAGGCTGAGACAGGAAAATCACTTGAACCCAGGAGGCGGAGGTTGCAGTGAGCCAAGATCGAACCACTGCACTACAGCCTGCTGACAAGAATGAGACTCTGTCTCAAAAATAAAAAAAAAAAAAAAAGAAAAGAAATCACAGTGGAGAAACAGAGACCCCAGGAGGTGAGGCGTCTGCCTGTTGAGAGCATGTATACCCAGGGTCAGAAGCTGGGAAGGAGCTGTGTGACTCTGCCTAGAGGCCCAGCACTCCTGGCACAGACAAAGTACTCCATAAACCCTGTGGTGTGATTGTCCTTGTCAAATCCTGCCCACAGTGCACAAGTGGTTAGTGCCCCGAACTTCATCATAACCAATGAAAATCTGCCAGGAAGGATTTATCTTGTTACTTAGTATAATGAATGGGACATTTCACATAACCTCCTAACTGTGAAAACATCTGCTTGGGATCTTTACAACAGTGAAGTTGGACAGAAAGTTTTCAACAGAAATTGGGCCTGGTGACCCCAAGGCCCATGTCTTTTTCTTTTTGTAATTGATGTATATAAGTTGGGGGCAGTGACGTGTGCCTATAGTCCCAGCTACTCTAGAGACTGACACATGATTGGGCAACATAAAGAGACTTCTCTCTTTAAAAATAAATACACAAATAATTTAAACTGAGGTATAATCTACATAAAGTAAAATTCACTTTTTTTGGCAGTGTACAATTCTATGAGGATTGACAAATGAAATACAGTTGTGTAATCGCCACCACCATAATAAACATATGGAACAGCTCCATCACCCTCAAAAATTCCCTGCGTCTTTTTGTAATCAATTTCTTCCTTTTTTGTTTTTTTGAAACAGTGTCTCCCTCTATCACCCAGGCTGGAGTGCAGTGGTGCCATCTCAGCTCGCTGACTGTAACCTCCACCTCCCTGGGTTCAAGTGATTCTCCTGCCTCAGCCTCCCAAGTAGATGAGACTGTGGGCATGCACCACCACACCTGGCTAATTTTTGTAATTTTTTTTTTGTAGAGATAGGGTTTTTTTTTCCTTTTTTAATTTTAAATGAACTTTTTTTTTTTTAAATTGCATTTTAGGTTTTGGGGTACATGTGAAGAACATGCAAGATGGTTGCATAGGTACACACGTGGCAGTGTGATTTGCTGCCTTCCTCCCCATCACCTATATCTGGCATTTCTCCCCATGCTATCTCTCCCCAACTCCCCACAACTCGCTGTCCCTCTTCTATTTCCCCGCAACAGACCCCAGTGTGTAGTGCTCCCCTCCCTGCATCCATGTGTTCTCATTGCTCAACACTGGCCTATGATTGAGAACATGCAGTGTTTGATTTTCTGTTCTTGTGTCAGTTTGCTGAGAATGATGGTTTCCAGGTTCATCCATGTCCCTCCAAAGGACATGAACTCATCGTTTTTGATGGCTGCATAATATTCCATGGTGTATATGTGCCACATTTTCCCTGTGCAGTCTATCATTGATGAGCATTTTGGTTGGTTCTAGGTCTTTGCTATTGTAAGCAGTGCTGCAATGAACATTCGTGTGCATGTGTCCTTATAGTAGAACGATTTATAATTCTTTGGCTATATACCCAGTAATGGGATTGCTGGGTCAAATGGGATTTCTATTTCTAGGTCCTTGAGGAATCACCATACTGTCTTCCACAATGGTTGAACTAATTTATACTCCCAGCAACAGTGTAAAAGTGTTCCTATTTCTCCACATCCTCTCCAGTATCTGTTGTCTCCAGATTTTTTAATGATCGTCATTCTAACTGGTGTGAGATGGTATCTCAATGTAGTTTTGATTTGCATTTCTCTAATGACCAGTGATGATGAGCATTTTTTCATGTGTTTGTTGCCTCATGTATGAGAGACAGGGTTTCACCATGTTGGCCAGGCTGGTCTCAAACTCCTGACTTGACATGATCCTTCTGCCTCAGCCTCCCAAAGTGCTGGGATTACAGGCGTGAGCCACCGCAACCAGCCTCAGTCCCTTCCTTCTATTTGCCTCCACCCCCATGTACACCCAGCAATCAGTTTTCTGTTTGCTTTTCCTGGAATGTTATACCAATGGAATCATAGAGCCCTTTCAGACTAGCTTCTCTCATTTAGCAAAATCTGCATACATCCATCTTTTGTTCCTTTCTGTTGCAGAGAAATATTACATTGTATGGATGTATCGCCTTTTGTTTATACATTCCTCAGGTGAAAGACATGTAGGTTGTGTCCAGCGTGGGGGGATTATGAATAAAGGTGCATAAACATTTGTACAGGTTTTCATGTAAATGTAACTTTTCATTTCTTTTGAGTAAATACCTAGGAGTGGGATTGCACAGCTCATGCGTCTAACTAGCCTTCAGGATGTTGTATAACTGGATATTCAGGACTTTGGCAGATGTCAGCAGCCCCCTGCCGCCAGAGAGGGACATGGAGAAAAGGAAGGGTTTTTTTTTTTTTTTTTTTTTTTTTTTTTTTTTTACACACTTTCTTTTTTTTTTTTTTGAGATGGAGTTTTGCTCTTGTTACCCAGGCTGGAGAGTGCAATGGCGTGATCTCGGCTCACCGCAACCTCCACCTCCTGGGTTCAGGCAATTCTCCGGGCTCAGCCTCCTGAGTAACTGGGATTACAGGCACACACCACCATGCCCAGTTGATTTTTTTGTATTTTTAGTAGAGACGGGATTTCACCATGTTGAACAGGATGGTTTCGATCTATTGACCTTGTGATCTACCCACCTCAGCCTCCCAAAGTGCTGGGATTACAGGCGTGAGCCACCGCACCCGGCTTTTTACACAATTTCAAAAACTCAGAAATAATTTTTTGTTCCAGTGTTTGCATTTTTAATATATCAAAATGATAAGTTTATAATTTACAAAACAGTTAGTCTTGAGCTTAAAATGTGAATTTTGATCTGTGATGAATGCTAAAAACTAAAGCACTATATATTTCTTCTTTTAACTGTTTGCAATCTTAGTTTTCCCACTCCAAATAAAACTCAACCTTTACCACGCATGACATGTATATTTCTGGATGTTTTCTGTCACTGGAAACGATAATGGTCAGACCTAGGTAGTCAAACAGGAGAAGGTATAGATGAGATTTTTTTTTTTCCTTCTCTTTGGAATTCTGCTCTTTTCTCTCAGGTTTATTTTAACCCTAATCCCATCTTTCTCCCACTTTCCCAACCCCCTCCCTTATTCTCACCTATCATCTGCTTTGGAAGAGGGAGCTGGATTCTCAAATTGAAGACTCCTTGCTATACTTGGTTAAAATCTCTATGTTGGGTTGAGGGCACTTAGACATCAGCCAAACCGCGTCACCCCACTTTGTGTCCTGATGTGTGTATGTAAGAAGTGTGTGAAACACCCCACCTCTAATGAAACCGATCTTCCCATTTTTGCATGGTGAGTCAGTGGTCCTCCCGCAAGATGAGTTCTAGTACATCAACAAAATGAAACAGGACTTAGTGAAAATAATTCACCTGCTATGCCTATCCACTGTAGATAGAGGGATCATCTTCTACAGTTTCTGTGGGTTGCATGAGGACCTCTTAGAGTCAATGCCTGACTGGTTACAACAGAAAAGGTTCATGTTCAGCCCCAACAGAAGAAGGGATCTAAGGAAACCCACACTGCTGTGCCCTACTGGGTCACTTTCAGAAGGCAAGTGATATCTTCTGAGATTCCTGAGTACCTCAGCTGAGGCACCTATGATAAAAGACAAGTTAACAAGAAAGAAGCATATTCAGTCTGGGTGCAGTGGTTTGCAACTGTAATCCCAGCACTTTGGGAGGCTGGGGTGAGTGGATCACCTGAGGTCAAGAGTTCACCCTGGCCAACACAGTAAAACCTCATCTCTACTAAAAATGCAAAAATTAGCTGGGTGTGGTGGTGTGCTTTTGTAATCTCAGCTACTTGGGGGGCTGAGGCAAGAGAATCACTTGAACCCTGGAGGCAGAGGTTACAGTGAGCCAAGATCACACTCCAGCCTGGGTGACAGAGTGAGACTATCTCAAATAAATAAACAAATAAAAAGAAGCATATTCACTTATTTAATATATTTAATGTGACATGGGGCCTTCAGAAATGAAGAGCCGGCCGGCTGCGGTGGCTCACCCCTGTAATCCCAGCACTTTGGGAGGCCAAGGTGGGCGGATCACCTGAGGTTGGGAGTTTGAGACCAGCCTGGCTAACATGGTGAAGCCTTGACTCTACTAAAAGTACAAAATTGATTGGGCATGGTGGCGCTCACCTGTAGTCACAGATACTTAGGAGGCTGAGGCAGGAGAATCGCTTGAATCTGGGAGGTGGAGGTTGCAGTGAGCTGAGATCATGCCACTGCATGATCTCAACCCACTGCACTCCAGCCTGGGTGACAGAGTGGGACTCTGTCTCAAAAAAAAAAAAAAAAAAAAAGAAGTGAAGAACCACGAAAAGGGGGGCGCTTGTGTTTGTTTGTTTTGACAGAATCTTGCTTTGTTGCCCAGGCTGTAGTGCAGTGGTGCCATCTCGGCTCACTGCAACCTCTGCCTCCCGGGTTCAAGCGATTCTCCTGCTTCAGCCTCCAGAATAGCTGGGACTGCAGGTGAGCACCAACACACCCAGCTGATTTTTCTATTTTTAGTAGACACAGGGTTTTACCATGTTGGCCAGGCTGATCTTGAACTCCTGACCTCAGATGATCCACCCACCTTGGCCTCCCAAAGGGCTGGGATTACAGGCGTGAGCCACCGCGCCCAGCCAAGCTTGTGTTTTTTTTTTTTGTTTTTCTTTTTGTTTTTTTTTTTTTTTTTTTTTTTTTTATGCTTAGGCTTGATGCAGAGTGGACAGTCATGGAGAAGTATGATTGGACAAAGGAGGTATGATCTAATAGTAATCAGCTGTGGGGCATTTAGCAAGGCTCCTTTGTTCAAATTCTTCTCTGTGTCTTCAGAGATAAGGACATTACTTTCCTCAAGGCATAGGGAGGGCACCTCTGGAATGAGGATCTTTGTTAATTATTTATGCATTTTGTGACAGAGTCTCACTCTGTTGCCCAAGCTAGAGTACAGTGCTCACTGTTAACTCTGCCTACCAGGCTGAAATGATCCTCCCACCTCGCCACCATGCTCAGCTTATTGTCTAACATTTTTTTTCCTTATTATTATTAACTACACACAGGAGTGGGATTGTTTAACATTTTTATAGAGATGAAGTCTCACTCTGTTGCCCAGGCTGGTCTTGAACTCCTGGGCTTAAGTGATCCTCCCACCTCTACCTCCCATAGTGCTGGGATTACAGGTGTAAGCTGTTTCGTCTGGCCTGCATGAGCATTTTCTGACCCATTAACTAATTTTTTTTTCTTTTGAGACAAGATTTTGCTTTGTTGCCTAGGCTGGAGTGGAGCGGCACCATCAGGGAAGGCTGCAGTGTGCAGCCCTGACCTTATACACTCAAGCAATCCTCCATCCTCAGCCTCCTGAGTAGCTGGGACCATAGCTGTTCACCATTATGTTTGGCTAATTTTTTTGTGGAGTCTGGGTCTCACTATGTTGCCTGGTTTTGAATTACCAGCCTCAAGCAGTCCTCCTGTCTTGGCCTCCCAAAGTGCTGGGATTATAGGCATGAACCACTGCACCTGGCCCTTATGACCTACTTTAGGGGAAGGTAAGAACATTCTTTTCTGGTCTGTTTCAGAGGAGAAGATCAAGAAAAGGTCAGAGAGACCTTCCTGCTTCTGCTGTTTTCTCAAATGCCTAGGTGCTGTATTTTGGAGTAGTGTGTTCTGAACTCCGTCACGATAAGAGTGATGAGTTACTGAGTTGACCACCCCTGTTCAGAACCTTCTGAGATCTATGAAATGCGTCTCAGGAACATCCTAGGGTTGGGGGAGAGAAAATGGGAAAGTATTTATCCTTCTGCTCTCAGGCCCCTGTGGGCAAAGATTGCCCCATTGGCTTCAATACACCTGTATTTGCCTCCTCTAGGGCAGAGTGTGGGGAACGCCAGGGGCATGATCCTTACATAAGCTTGTTGGTTACACAGTGTCCCTTTAACAAGACCTGGTATCTTGCTGAATAAATGACAAACTATTTTTAACCTCCTGGGACTTGGATCCTGGGCCTTGCCTCCCTATAGTCCTGGCTATAAAACTCTAGGTGCCCCAATGTAAGGCTGGGAAGAATGGTGGTTGTGGAATTTCTACTTGAAAGGAGTCTGGGGGCAGCTATCTGTTTGGGACTTGGGGTAGGTTGTGCAGAATCGTCATTGTCTTTACTCAGGTTGTATCTGTATTTGGGGTATGCCAAAGGGATCTGAGGGGCTGTTAGCTCTGAACACAGCCACCAAGAGTAAGACCCGTGGGCACGGTGGCTCATGCCTGTAATTCCAGCACTTTGGGAGGCTGAGGTGGTTGGACTGCTTCAGCCCAGAGTTCGAGATCAGCATGGGCAACATAGACTCCATCTCAAAAAAATTTTTACTTATTTATTTATTTATTTATTTATTTATTTATTTTGAGATGGGGTCTCACTGTTTCGCTCAAGCTGGAATACGGTTGTGTGATCTTGGCTCACTGCAGCCCCAACCTCTCAGGCTCAAGCAATCCTTCCACCCTAGCCTCCCAAGCAGCTGGGACTACAGGCATGTGCCATCACACTTGGTTAATTTCTGTATATATTTGTAGAGATAGCATCTCACTATGTTGCCCAGTCTGGTCTGGAATTCATGGGCTCAAGTCATCCTCCCACCTCAGCCTCCTAAAGTGCTGGGATTATAGGCATGAGCCATCATGCCTGGCCCATTTCAATATTTGAAAAAATACATTAAAAACAAAAAGAGTCAGATCCTTCTTGAGCAAATTCTGCCTGTAGTAGCCCAGAATCTTCAAGGCTTTCCATGCCTGATCGCTCCTTGCAAAATGGCGCAGAGTATTTGACTAGTTTCTCTCTCTTTCTTATCCAGTGTGCCAGTCTCTCCTGCCCACGCCCTCACTGGGGTGAAGGGTAAAGGTGAGCAAAGAAGAAATCCTCTCCCAGCCCAGGAGCTGTAAATGAGGTCTCAGTTGCCAAGGCTTCAGAGAAATGTCTTCAACCCCCAAAGTTTGTGACACTCCTGAGTGCCAAGTAGTGTAATCCAAGCACAACAGTGAGACTGGCAGTTATACAGTGTCTTCTGGTGCCAAGTTTTCAGAGTGGGGAGCCACTGCGGTCACATGCGTCATCTTACTCCATCAGCCCTCTTAGGCCTGCAAGAAGGGTGACTTGTTTAGTATGTGGTTTGTGTACTTTGGACATGTCTTGGCTTGAAAAGCAGTCGTGAATTACCATGTATCTACAACTCTCAGCCATTGTCTCTTGAACCTTGGTTTCTCTCCTGGTAAACATCTTTTTCAGTTGCCCCCTTTGACTCCCCAGTTGTTTTGACCTGAGGAAAGGTGGGGGAGGTAGAGTGATGAAGAGAATCACCTGGTATCTCCTGGCTTTGTGGTTTTGCTCACGAGCCTCTCCCCTTTCATTCCCCCTCCCCAGCCCTGCTCCTAGCCAGAAAACTCCCCCCATTCTCTAAGCCTTACCTTTTCCAGGGCAGCCATCCACTCCAGTTCCCAGGGGCTACCTTCCCTGAAAACATGGCACTTCTCTGCTCAACGCATTTGGCCATGAATCTGGTGAGCCTGATGGAAGCTCTGGTCTTGTCATTTATCTTTCCAGGCACTTCTACCTTATCTTTGTTCCTCTCCCATCCCATCTAGTAGATTGTAAGCTCCTTGAATTTGTTTCAGTTTGTGACCTCCACAGGTCCTAATTCAGTGTCTTAGACACAAAAGGAATCAAGAAATGAACAGAAAAAAAGGTGCATGAAAATCTGGGGAAGGACACTCTGATGACCTCTGTCTCCATTGGGTCTTAAACATGTTTGAGAAATTGGATGATCTCTAGCACCCAAATAATGAACACTGTACCAGTGTTTGTCAAGTTTGCTTGCTACCATCTTCCTTTCATAACATGATTGAATATCATATGTAACATGCAGTCATTGAGAGCGTGAACTTCAGAAAGAGACCACCTTGGTTCAAATCCTAGCTCTTCTTCTATAGTCTGTGTGACCTTGGACAAGTGACTTAAGCTCTCTGAGCTTCATTTTTCTCATTTGTAAAATGCGGATAATAATAATAGTGGTGTCCTCAGGCAGATTAGATGAGGTAATTAATAAAAGCATTTGGCAGGGTGAGTTCTCAGAGAAATATGGTTTTTGGCTGTCTGTGGGGAGTTCATCATCCAATAGGAAAATACACATTAATGCAACTATGTGTTTTAAGTTGGGTGCCCTCAGAAATTGACCTGATGATGCAGATTTGAGAACAAATTGTGTATCTGAGAGGTGACCCCAGGAGGCACAGTTAAAGAAGAGGGGAAGTGAGACAGTGCAGGATACACTAATGAGCAGGTTACCACTGTGGGCACTCAGGTTCAATCCTGCTGGGGACCTCTGGGAGACGGCAGAGAGCAAACCTCAGAGTTGTCTCTCCTCTTGCCAAGGGCAAGAAAGTTGGAGTCTTTTTCACTACCTCCTGTTACTCGTTGCTTAAGAATTGCTCCTGAAGGCTTTCCTCCCTTTTACTTTCAGGACACTCTCTGCAGGCAGTCAAAGACTGTTCTTAGGCTAGGAGTCAAAGATGCTTGCAGAAGAAAGCCTGGAGTCAGGGTCATGGTCCCACTGGACTCTGTGCTGGGGAGAATCGATGGATAGAGCATTGACTGTGATAGCCCTTGTTCTGAGTTCTGCTGTTATCCATAAGAGTTGGTGGAGAGGCCGGGCGGGGTGGCTCAAGCCTGTAATCCCAGCACTTTGGGAGGCCGAGGCGGGTGGATCACGAGGTCGAGAGATCGAGACCATCCTGGTCAACAAGGTGAAACCCCGTCTCTACTAAAAATACAAAAAGTTAGCTGGGCATGGTGGTGCGTGCCTGTAATCCCAGCTACTTAGGAGGCTGAGACAGGAGAATTGCCTGAGCCCAGGAGGCGGAGGTTGCGGTGAGCCGAGATCGCGCCATTGCACTCCAGCCTGGGTAACGAGAGCGAAACTCCGTCTCAAAAAAAAAAAAAAAAAAAAAAAAAAAGAGTTGGTGGAGAAAAATCATAACTTTTTTGAGATTGTTCAAGGGGAAGGTTTAGGTATGGGGGCATAGGCTTCTGAAGAAAACCTTGCCGCCTCTGTAATGACTTGATTGTCAAGTGGCATCTCTGAAATCTTAGCACTCACCAAGCCCTTTCAGCACCGAGGGTCAGCTCTGGAAGTGCAAAGACTGTTGCCTGTGCTCGCAGGGAGAAGGGTTCCACCATCATTAACTCACCAGGATTTTACAACCCAGCTTTGTGAGCAGCAGTGCACAGCTGGGGCAGGAAAGAGCAACCTTACAGATTCAAAAAGGATAATGCTGCTTGCTGCATCTTCCCCACTTTTCAAAACTGGAAATAGCAGAGGCAAGGGGAAAAATGTGCAGAAAGCACAGCAAATTGGGGAAAAATCTGTTGCAGTTTTGCCTTTGTATGTTCCTCATTAACGTCTGCCTTTTTCCTGCCTTGATTGTCTCCAGAACTTATGGTTGAAAGGAAATGGGCTTGTGAGTAGAGCTGGAGAGAAATCAAGAAGTTATGCTAAAATAGTAGTGGCAAAAAAAAAAAAAAAAAAAAAGCATTTAAGAAATATTCCTATTCCACACAGAATTTTAGGGGGCTCATGGGGTTCTCACAGCAAATCTGACTCCTAGGCATAGCCAGACCAGGAGGTACAAGACAAAGTGACTTAAAGGTGCTTCTAAGAAACCCCCAGGCTCACAATTCCTCATACCTTATACTCATACCTACAACTTTTCCCTCCTGGTTCATTTAAAGCTATAATAGTAATTTCTTTTTCTCTTTCTTTCTTTCTTTCTTTTTTTTTTCTCTGCACTCTATTGCCCAGGCTGGAGTGCAATGGTGTGATCTTGGCTCACTGCAACCTCCGTCCCCCGGGTTCAAGCAATTCTCCTGCCTCAGCCCCCTGAGTAGCCGAAATTACAGGTATGCATCACCATGCCCGACTAATTTTTGCATTTTAGTAGAGACAGGGTTTCACTAAATTTTCATTTATGTTGGCCAGGCTGGTCTCAAACTCCTGACCTTGTGATTCACCTGCCTTGGCCTCCCAAAGTGTTGGGATTACAGGCGTGAACCACTGTGCCCGGCCTATAATAGTAATTTCATACCTACAGTTTTTATTTTTATTTATTTTTGATTTACTTTTTGTTTCTTAGAGATAGAATCTCATTTTCTTTCTTTTTTTTTTTTTTTTTTTTTTTGAGACGGAGTTTCGCTCTCGTTACCCAGGCTGGAGTGCAATGGCGCGATCTCGGCTCACCGCAACCTCCGCCTCCTGGGTTCAGGCAATTCTCCAGCCTCAGCCTCCTGAGTAGCTGGGATTACAGGCACGTGCCACCATGCCCAGCTAATTTTTTGTATTTTTTAGTAGAGACGGGGTTTCACCATGTTGACCAGGATGGTCTCGATCTCTCGACCTCGTGATCCACCCGCCTCGGCCTCCCAAAGTGCTGGGATTACAGGCTTGAGCCACCGCGCCCGGCCTAGAATCTCATTTTCTTGCCCAGGCTGCTCTTGAACTTCTGGCCTCAAGTGAATCTCCCATCTTGGCCTCCCAGAGTGTTGGGATTACAGGTGTGTACCACTGTGCCAGGCCTGATGTTTTACATTCATCTTTGCCTCTATCTGTGAGTGTACTGGGTTGAGTAGTGTCTCCCCAAAATTCAGGTCCACACAGGACCCCAGAGTGTGACCTTTTTTGGAGATAGGGTCTTCGCAAATTTGTTAGGTTGGTGCAAAAGTAATTGCAGTTTTGGCCATTGAAAGTAATTGCAAAAACCGCAATTACTTTTGCACCAACCTAATAGTCAAGATGAAATCATGCTGGATTAAAAAGGCCCTAAATCCAGTGTGGTTAGTGTCCAATAAGAAGAGTCAAATTTGGGCACAATGGCACAGATACACAGGGAAGGAGGCCATGTGAAGGTGGAGGCAGAGATTGGAGTGGCGCAGCTGCAAGCCAAGAAATGCCAAGGGTTGCCAGCCACCCTTAGAAGCTAGGGAGAGGGCCGGGCGCGGTGGCTCAAGCCTGTAATCCCAGCACTTTGGGAGGCCGAGGC
Source organism: Saimiri boliviensis (assembly GCF_048565385.1). Classification (NCBI taxonomy): domain Eukaryota; kingdom Metazoa; phylum Chordata; class Mammalia; order Primates; family Cebidae; genus Saimiri; species Saimiri boliviensis. The sequence goes on along the minus strand of NC_133449.1, from coordinate 72,377,131 downwards.
GGGTGGATCACGAGGTCAAGAGATCGAGACCAGCCTGGTCAACATGGTGAAACCCCGTCTCTACTAAAAATACAAAAAATTAGCTGGGCATGGTGGCGTGTGCCTGTAATCCCAGCTACTCAGGAGGCTGAGGCAGGAGAATTGCCTGAACCCAGGAGGCGGAGGTTGCGGTGAGCCAAGATCGTGCCATTGCACTCCAGCCTGGGTTAACAAGAGCGAAACTCCGTCTCAAAAAAAAAAAAAAAAAAAAAAGAAGCTAGGGAGAAGCAAGGACAAATTCTTCCCTAGACCTTTCGGAGGGAGCATGGGCTTGCCAACACCTTGCTTTCTGAGTTGTTGCCTCTAGAACTGTGAGACAACACATTTCTGTTGTTGAAGTCACCCAGTTTGTGGTACTTCGTTTTGGCAGCTCTGGGAGACTAAACCAGAGTAGAAGCCACCTGAGGGCAGGGATTATGGTTTACTCATCTTATGCCTTTCTGCAGTGTTTAGTTCCAAACATGGCTGACTCAAGATGTTAAAGGGAGTCTGACTGCTGGCAGAGCTGTAGAAATGAGGTTGTCCATCTGAGAGCAGGGCTCAGGGGTTTGGGGACTAGGTAGTTTCCTCTTGGGAGGACAGGACAGTATTGGGGAAGGGAAACACTTAAGAGAGAGTTGATGGTGACCTAGGACCTCTTGAATCTGTCTCCCAATTGCAGCTAGAGCTGGCCTGATTTCTGGGCCCCCACATCTAATTATGTTGATTCCATGGTGGTTCCCGCCTGTAATCTCGGAACTCTGGAAGGTGGAGGCGGGTGGATGGCTTGAGCTCAGGAGTTTGAGACCAGCATGGGCAACATGGTGAAACCCCATGTCTACAAAAAATTACAAAAATTAACTCGGCGTGCTGATATATGCCTGTAGTCCCAGCCCCTCAGGAGGCTGAGGTGGGAGGATTGCTTGAGATCAGGAGGTCGAGGCTGCAGTGAGCCTTGATAATGCCTGGGTGACAGAGCAAGAGCCTGTCTAAAAAAAAAAAGTTATTATGTGGATTCAAAGAGACTCAGATGTTCCTTCTAGGAGCAGGGGCAAATCCTCGGGCATCTGAGGTCCTGACTGTGGATTCCCTCAGCTAGTTTCCAGAGGACTGCTGGGTATCACCATGGGTGGGGACAAGGGGGTGGTGGGTTGGGGTTGAGACTTCAGCAAATAGCTCATTGTTCTCTTTCACCCTTCTGTGAAAGAGGATCAGAAGTTCAGGGCATGGCTCTAAGGAAGTTCATGGCAGCTCTGTTTATAGTAGCAAGATTTTGGAAATGACCCAAATGTCTGACAATAGATGATTGGTTAGATAAGGTATGGGTTAGCCAGATGTTGGAATTTTATTCAGCCATTAAAAATGATGTCATAGATGATTGTTTATTGACACGATAGGAGGATATCCTGTATGGAAAACATATAATATTTTACAGGTATGATATGTGCAAGAGATATGTATGCAGGCATAGGAAAAAAATCTGCAAAGACATAAGACTAAGGTCTTAACAAGCGTCTTCTCTGGTTAGATAATGGATGATTTTTTTCCTCTCACAATTGGCACATACATTTTTGTAATCTAAAACCAAAGTTATTTTTTGTTTTAAGAAATGGCTCCTGCAGGCGGCATGTGGTGGCTTATACCTGTAATCCCAATACTTTGGGAGGCTGATGTGGGCGGATCACCTGCAGTCAGGAGTTTGAGATCAGCCTGGCCAACATGGTGAAATCCTGTCTAATAAAAATACAAAAAACTAGCCTGGTGTGGTGGCTCATGCTTGTAGTCCCAGTTACTCAAGAGGCTGAGGCAGGAGAATTGCTTGAACCTGGGAGGTTCAAGTGAGGTTGCAGTGAGCCAAAATCACGCCACTGCACTCCAGCCTGAGTGACAGAGTGAGACTGTCTCAAAAAAAAAAAAAAAAAAAAAAAGAAAAAAAAAGAAAAAAAAAAGAAAAGAAATGCACCTGTAGTATTCTACAGGTTATGCCATGAGCATCCTCCTTCCTTTTCTCTTATGAGAGCTCCCTTTTTTTTTTTTTTTTGCATAGGATTGGGCTCCCTTTCTTTTCTTTGTTTCTTTCTTTTTTTTTGAGATGGAGTTTCGCTCTTGTTGCCCAGGCTGGAGTGCAGTGGCGCAATCTTGGCTCACGTCAACCTCCGCCTCCTGGGTTTAAGTGATTATTTTGCCTCAGCTTTCCAAGTAGCTGGGATTACAGGCATGTGCCACCATGCCCGGCTAATTTTGTATTTTTTTAGTAGAGATGAGGTTTCTCCCTGTTAGTCAGACTGGCCTTGAACTCCCGACCTCAGGTGATCCGCCTGCCTTGGATGGCCTTGGATCTCCCTGCCTTGTAATCCCAAAGTGCTGGGATTTCTGGCCTGAGCCACTATGCCCGACTTTTGGGGATTTTTTTTTTTTAATTAAAAAAATTTTTTTATGGAGTCTCGTTTTGTTGCCTAGGCTGGAGTGCAGTGGTGTGATCTTGGCTTATTGCAACCTCCACCTCCTGGGTTCAAGCAGTTCTCCTGCCTCAGCCTCCCAGGTAGCTGGGACTACAAGCACGCACCACCACTTCAGCTAATTTTTGTGTTTTTAGTAGAGATGGGGTTTCACTATATTGGCCAGGCTGGTCTCGAACTCCTGTGCTCATGATTTGCCTGCCTCAGCCTCCCAAAGCATTGGGATTACAGGCGTAAGCCACCATGCCCAGCTGTGATGGGGGCTTTTAAACCCAGTCTGACTCTACCACTGCTATGCCTACTACTCTACTCTAATGACCTTAGAGCCCGAAGTCGTTTTCTTTACACAGTGCTCAGTTAGCAATATATAACTAACTATTCCTTGCTTGAAACAGCTAGGTAGTTTTAAATATTTCCACTATTATAAGAAGACCAGGCCGGGCATGGTGGCTCACGCCTGTAATCCAAGCACTTTGGAGGCCAAGGCAGGCAGATCACCTGCGGTCGGGAGTTCAAGACCAGCCTGACCAACACGTGGTGAAACCCTGTCTTTAAAAAAAAAAAAAAAAAAAAAAAAATTAAAAAGAAAAAAGAAGAAGACCTTGCTCTACTCATATATGTATACATAACAGCCATTGATCTTTAAAAGTTCTTACATATGCGTGGACATCATGCGTGTGTGAGAAAAAAAAAAAGACGGAAAGAAAATACAGCAAACATTAAACAACAGTTACACGTGGGGAGTAGACTGGGCATAGGAGACATGAGAGAAAAACTTTTACTTGAAAAAATAAACATTTTATTAAGAGCAGTTTTAGGTTCACAGCAAAATAGAGTAAGAAGGTGCAGAGATTTTCCATATACCTCCTGCCCCCACATATGCCCAGCCTCCCCTATTATCAAAATCCGCACCACAGTTATACATTTGTTAAAATTGGTGAACATACATCGACACATTATTACCATCCTAAGTCCATAGTTTACCCTAGGGTTCACTCTTGGTGCTGTACATTCTGTGCATTTGAACAAAATCCACTTCATCCAAGCAGCCTCACTGCCCTAAAAATCCCACATGCTCTGCCTTTTCAACCAGGCAATGCCCTCAGCTCCTGGCAACCATTGATCTTTACTGTCTCCATAGTTTTGCCTTTTCGAATCTCATCTAGTTGGAATCATACAGTATGTAGGTTTTTCAGATGGGTTCTGTTCACCTAGTCATATGCATTTAGGATTCCTCCATGTCTTTTCATGGCTTGATAACCCATTTCTCTTTAGCATTGAATAATATTCCATTGTCTGGATGTACCACAGTTTATCCATTCACCAACTGAAAGTCATCTTGGTTGCTTCGGAGTTTTGGTAATTATGAGTAAAGTTGTTATAAACATTCATGTGCAGGTTTTTGTGCGGACATGTTTTCAACTCATTTGGGTAAATACCGAGGAGCACGATTGCTGGATCATATGGTAAGAGTATGTTTAGTTTTTTAAGAAACTGCCAAACTGTCTTTCAAAGTGGCGGTACCATTTTGCATTTTCACATGCAACGAATGGAAGTTCTTGTTGCTGTTCATCCTTGCCAGCATTTGGTGGAATTACTGTTTTGTTTTTTGGCTATTCCTATAGGTGGGTAGTAGCATCTTACTGTGTTTTAATTTGAAATTCCCTGATGCACATGATGTTGAGCACCTTCTCATGTGCCTGCTTTCCATCTGATGTCTTCTTTGTTGAGGTGTCTGTTTAGATAATTGGGTTATTTTAAAAATTGGATTGCTCATTTTCTTACTGTTGGGTTTTTTTCTTTTTTCGACTAGTCAAATGCAGTAGTGAGAAGGGGGAAAAGAGTAGAACAAGGAGTTCAACCTGTAACTGACTGAACAATTGAGGTAACTCTCTACCTTCGGACCAGCCTTATTGTTGAATTTTAAGAGTTCTTTGCGGCCGGGCATGGTGGCTCATGCCTGTAATCCAAGCACTTTGAAGGCCAAGGTGGGCGGATCACCTGAGGTCGGGAGTTCAAGACCAGCCTGACCAACATGGTGAAACCCCGTCTTTATTAAAAAAAAAAAAAAAAAAAAAAGGCCAGGCGCGGTGGCTCAAGCCTGTAATCCCAGCACTTTGGGAGGCCGAGGCGGGTGGATCACGAGGTCGAGAGATCGAGACCATCCCGGTCAACATGGTGAAACCCCATCTCTACTAAAAATACAAAAAACTAGCTGGGCGTGGTGGCACGTGCCTGTAATCCCAGCTACTCAGGAGGCTGAGACAGGAGAATTGCCTGAACCCAGGAGGCGGAGGTTGCAGTGAGCTGAGATTGCGCCATTGCACTCCGTCTCAAAAAAAAAAAAAAAAAAAAAAAAAAAAAAAGTTCTTTGCATATTTTGGATAACAATGCTTTATCAGATATCTTTTTCAAATAATTTCTCCTAGTTAGTGACTTGTCTTCTCATTCTCTTGAGAACTGTCTGTTTTTACTTTACACATTTCAGTATTGTTTGATTTTTTTTCCCCACAAAGAGCATACTGTGCTTTTTGTGATGGCCTTCCAATTCATTCAGAAGCATGCAAATAAATAAGGTTTTTTCAGCGATATAACTGCTTCTAGAAGGATTCCTAGTGAAAAGAAAAGGTTTCTCCCAAACAGAGAGCTAATATTCTCTCTTAACCCTGCCAAGAGGAGAGAACAGTAAGCATAGTGAATAACTCCGACTGGAGGTAAGGAATGTTTTAATAGCTGTGTGTGGTTATGACAGTGTCATGTATTTCAGAGTTTAATGACTATATTATACATTTATATGTCTGAAAGGGGCTTGGATAAACAGGAGAGTCTCTGCCTCCCTCAAAAGAAATCCTAATGAATTTGATTCCCTTTGGCTCAAAGAAAAAACTGGAGCCAGCTGTCTCAGTTGGAGAGCGAAAAGAGAAAGGTTAGAAAAAAGAGAACATGCTCTGGGCTGGAAAAAGACATTCGGCGGAGGAGAGACTTCTTCAGCTTATGGACTTCTGTGGCCCTTATAGGAAGAGGCTCCACATTTATTCTGGTCAAAGGCCTTGGATCCCAGGCCAACCACATCATAAACTGATTGTGTGACTTGAACAAGATGCTTAGTTGTTTTGAGCCACAGTTTCCTCATTTGGAAGATCCAGATTCTAATAATAATAGTAACTGTTTTGAAAATAAATGATCTTCCCTTTCAAAGTGCTTTGTAAAGAACTAAGTGCTTGTTCTAACGTGCTATGCAAATATTTTGTGGCTATATGGACAAATTGCATTTGAATGCTTGCTGTGTGCTGAGCGATGGTTACACAGAAAGCAATGGGTATACAAAATGGATATATTACGGCCAGGCTAACGCCCGTGGTGGCTCACGCCTGTAATCCAAGCACTTTGGAGGCCAAGGTGGACGGATCACCTGAGGTCGGGAGTTCAAGGCCAGCCTGACCAACATTGTAAGACCCCATCTTAAAAAAAAAAAAAGGATATATTACACAAACAATAACATTATTATTATACAAAATAATGCTTGGTGCTTACTCTCAAGAGACTTACAGACTATATAAAAAGAAAGGTTGGGTGTGGTGGCTCATGCCTGTAATCCCAGCACTTTGGGAGGCCAAGGCAGGAGGATCACCTGAGCCCAGGAGTTTAAGACCAGCCTGGACAACATAGTGAGGGCTCATTTCTACAAATAATAAAAGCCATTAGTCAGGCATGGTGGTGCCCTTCTGTAGTCCCAGCTACCTGGGAGGCTGAGGCAGGAGAACCACTTGAGCCCAGGAGGTTGAGTCTGCAGTGAGCCGTGATTGTGTCACTGCATGCCATCCTAGGTGACAGAGCAAGACCCTGTCTCAAAGAAAAAAAAAAAATAGAGAACGAACAAGTATGTGGAAAAGATAGTTCCAATACTGTTTCGCTGTAGCTTATAAGCTTATATCAGATAATTTACCACTTAAAAATATAGGGTAATCTGTGCTGTTCATTATTGTAAGAATGTTCGTCTAATCTTCCAAAGCAGATTACAGGCTCCTTGGAGGTAAGGCTCATGTCTTCTTTTTTCCTCCTACAGCAATTTATATGGAGGTGTGGGAGGGAAAAACCGTATCTGTTACCATTTATGGAGGGTTCTCTGTGGACTAGGCACTTTGTTAAAATCTTTTAGATATATTATGGAATCTTTGAAACGATCCTATGAGATAATTTTATTTTATTATTATTATTTTGAGACAGTCTCTCGCTCTGTCGCCCAGGCTGGAGTGCAATGACACTATCTTGGCTCACTGCAACCTCCGCCTCCCAGACTCAAAGTGCTTTTCCTGCCTCAGTCTCCCGAATAGCTTGGGTTACAGGCACTTACCACCACACCCAGCCAATTTTTGTATTTTTAGTAGAGACAGGGTTTCACCATGTTGGCCAGGCTGGTCTTGAATTCCTGACCTCAGGTGACCCACCTGCCTCAGCCTCCCAAAGTGCTGGGATTACAGGTGTGAGCCACCTTGCCTGGCCTTTATGAGGTAATTTTATAATTTCAATTATACAAATGAGGAAGCTGAAGCACAGAGGTAAATAGCTTTCATAAGGCATCTCAGCTGCTGAGTGGTGGGATTAAAATTTGAACCTTGGTTTATCTGACTTTTTAGCTCATATTCTTCTTTAAATATAATTTTTATTGTGTATCTTTGAGGTTTACAACATGATGTTATAGAATTCAGATATAGATAGTAAAATGGTTACTATAGTGAAGCAGATTAACATATCTATCATCTCACAGTTACTTTTTTTGTGACAAGAGCAGCTAAAATCTACTTAGTTAACACAAATTTCAAAGCAATGTGATTTTATTAGCTTAGCCCTAATGTTGTACGTTAGATTTCTAAATGTGTTCATCCTACGTATCTGCTCTTTAGTGTCCTTTGACCTACATGTCCCCATTTCCTCTCCTCCTCCCCCTTGCCATGGTAACCACTGTTTTATTCTCTTTGTGTATTTGAGCTCCTTTTTTTTTTTTTTGAGACGGAGTTTCGCCCTTGTTACCCAGGCTGGAGTGCAATGGCGCGATCTCGGCTCACCGCAACCTCCGCCTCCTGGGCTCAGGCAATTCTCCTGCCTCAGCCTCCTGAGTAGCTGGGATTACAGGCACGTGCCACCATGCCCAGCTAATTTTTTGCACTTTTAGAAGAGACGGGGTTTCACCATGTTGACCAGGATGGTCTCGATCTCTCGACCTCGTGATCCACCCGCCTCGGCCTCCCAAAGTGCTGGGATTACAGGCTTGAGCCACCGCGCCCGGCTTTTTTTTTTTTTTTTTTTAAAACTCACATATAGGTGAGATCATGCATATTTTAATTTCTGGCTTAGTTCACTTAGCACATGTCTTCCAGGTTCATCTACGTTCTGGCACAAATGAAAGGATCTCCTTTTTTAAGGCCGAATAATATTCCTCTGTGTGTGTGTGTGTGTGTGTGTGTGTGTGTGTATGTGTGTGTGTATTTACAGACTATATTTTCTTTATTAACTTGTCCATAGATGACATCTATGTTGTTTCCATATCTTGGCTTTTGTGAATAATGCTTCAATGAGCATGGGAGTGCAGATGTGTTTATGAGGTGGTGATTTCATCTCCTTGGGGTATACACCCAGATGAGAAATTGCTGCAAAGCCCGTATTCTTAACCACGAGGCAGGGAGTTCTGGAAATTTGTTGACTAGTTGCTAAACTAATCTTGGAACCTAAAGTACTTAGTGTTGAGCTTAAGAGGAGGTATGACAGGCGTCCCCAAACTATGGCCTGAGGGCCGCATGCGGCCCCCTGGGGCCATTTATCTGCCCCCACCCCCCACCCCCCCCCGCCGCATTTCAGGAAGGGGCACCTCTTTCATTGGTGGTCAGTGAGAGGAGCACAGTATGTGGCGGCCCTCCAATGGTCTCAGGGACAGTGAACTGGCCCCCTGTGTAAAAAGTTTGGGGACGACTGAGGTATGAGGTAAGGTATTAGAGAGCTTCGAGGGGTGATCGGAAGCTTTTGGGCTCATCATTTTTCTGGGGGATATTTTCGTAGTTGGGGATCACATGCATTTTCCTGTTTCTACTCCATTAGAACTGATGGTGTTTTCTGGTTCTGATTTAGTAGTCAATTGAAGATCCCTGTGAATTCCCCACGTGAGGACAGTTCAGTCTAGATGGGAGCATAGCATGCCTATGGGGTAGTATACAGAGTAGAGGCCCAGGGACCAGGCAGATCTGGGGTAGGGGCCATCTGGGATGCTGCTTATAAGGACCAATCGACAGAGAGGACATAAAGCCAGAGCTGGGAAGGGGAGATGCTGGGAGAAACAGTGAGACAAACTGGGGGTCAATTAAAGTCCTCCAAAATTGAATGGTTGTAGTCCTCATTATTCTTGCCCTTTTAAGTGGACGGAATTAGCTCCATCAGTCCGAATCCAGCAGGAAGCAGCCAGCACACTGAAAAGGTAGTCAAAAGGCTGGGTGCATGGCTCATGCCTGTAATCCCAGCAGTTTGGGAGGCTGAGGCGGGCAGATCACCTGAGATCAGGAGTTCAAGACCAGCCTGACCAACAGGGAGAAACCCTGTCTCTAGCAAAAATTCAAAATTAGCCGGGTGTGGTGGCGCATGCCTGCAATCCCTGCTACTCGGGAGGCTGAGGCAGGAGAATCGCTCGAACCTGGGAGGCAGAGGTTGCGGTGAGCCAAAAGTGTGCCATTGCACTCCAGCCTGGGTGGCAAGAGCAAAACTCCATCTCAAAAAAAAAAAAAAAAAAGGGTAGAGTCAAAAACTGCTTAATAGAGGGGCTATTTGGAGAAAGTAGGAGAAACCAACAGGGGCTGTCGAAGCACTTTGGTCTAGCAGTAGCAGGAGGTGCTGCTACCCCTGGGCCTGAAGGGGCAAGGGATCAAGAGCAGATACAGGAACGCCCTGAGAGCTTTAGCTCTAGGACAGGCCCCTAACAGGACCTGTGACCTTTGCAAGAGAAATACAGCCACTGCCAACCTGCAGTGTGGTAGGAAGTGAGCCAGGGGAGCAAACACTCCAAGTTCTCTCTGTTTCACCCTTTGACTTCCTGCCACTCGCATTGGTTTCATCCAACCAGATGCCAAAAAGTGAGGGAGTCAGCTCATGGTATCCGCAACCTGGACACAGAGCAGACAAGGATGGATCTGAGGGGCAAAGGGAGCGTCCTCTGTCTTTATCCACAGATGTACTTAGAAACTGCTAGGAACACAACCCAATCCACAGGGAAGTATCTAAATAAACTGTGATGTCTCCATGCTAGGAAATCCTATACAGCAGTTGAAAAGACAGAATCGATCAATAGTTATTGGTCTGGAGAGATTGCTGAGACCTATTATTGAGTAATGAAGCAAATTGCAGAAAAATGCCCAGAGTAGGATGGGATGTTTACCTACCCCACCACCCGCCACCCGCCACCCGCCACCCGCCACCCGCCACCCGCCACCCGCCACCACATACATACACTATTATTAAGTCTATTAAAGCCTGGTGTGGTGGCTCACACCTGTAATTCCAGTACTTTAGGAGGCTGAGACGGACGGATCACCTGAGGTCAGACCAGCCTGGCCAACATGGGGAAACCCCATCTCTACTGAAAATACAAAAATTAGCTGGTGTGATGGCGCTCACCTGTAATTCCAGCTGGTCTGGAAGGCTGAGGCAGGAGAATTGCTTGAACCTGGGAGGTGAAAGTTGCAGGTTGCAGTGACCTGAGATTGTGCCATTGCACTCCAGCCTGGGCAGAAAAAGCAAAACTTCACCTTAAAAAAAAAAAAAAAGTCTATTAAATGCCCCATGTCTTTTATGGCATTTCGTATATATGTATATGTACAAATGCAAAGTTTGGAATAACGTACACCAAACTGGTAATAGCGATTTGCTCTGGGGAGGTGGGAGGAAGCTCAAGATTTGGGGGGTGGTCAGAGGGGCTTCAGTTGTGGTAGACACTACTGGCTGCTTAGTAGCAGCTGTTGCCCCTCACCCAGGTCTTTCATGCTAACAACTCAAATCCTGATCAGGTATCAAAGGGCAACATTGTGCTCAGGGAAGGTAGGTCCAGGGGTCAAATCCCGGTTGATCTAAGCCAAGGATGCTTATACCACTCCCCTTTGCCTGTGTTTTGTCTAGGGGTAGGCGTGTGACCTAGTCTGCTGTTGATTTTTTTTTTATTTTCGGCTTCCAATTCCATTTTAATTTTGTTTTTTTTTTTTCTTTTCAAGACAGAGTCTCACTGTGTTACCCAGGCTGGAGTGTGGTGGTATGATCTTGGCTCACTGACGTCTTCCCCTCCTGGGTTCGAGTGATTCTGCTGCCTCAGCCTCCCAAGTAGCTGGGACTACAGGCACCTGCCACCACGCCCAGCTAAGTTTTTGTATTTTTAGTAGAGACGGAGTTTCACCATGTTAGCCAGGACGGTCTTGACCTCCCAAACTGGTGATCTGCCCGCTTTGGCCTCCCAAAGTTCTGGGATTACAGGTGTGAGCCACTGCACCCAGCCGAATTTTGTTTCTTTGATGTCTTTCCTTAAATATACTGTCCATCACCTTGGCTCAGTGCATGTCACCAAAAATTCTCCAGGGATTTCATAGTTTGAACCTCGGTGGCATCACTGGCTCTGGATTATCCATGCAGGGAGGCCTGCACCTCTGACAGTCGGCTGCAGCAGGGGGTGCCCATCTTCTGTGCTTTGTGGTACATATCTGTGTCGCCAAAGTAGCGGTCCCAGTACAGAAAGCCTTCCTTCTGCTGCTTCTCCTTCCACCAGTTGTTCCAGAGGTTGGCAATATAATCATCTTCCACATTTGGTTTGACTGTTTTGAGACTGGAGCCTGTGTACTCCTTGGAGAAAGTGTCTGCTACACAGTAAATGACACTCAGGTGATCAGTGACTCACCTGTGATGTGGCCCACAGACGGTCTTAGGCTCAGACTGTAGGGTGCACTGGAGACCATGAGCTGGCTGAGAACTATCACGAGGATCAGGATGAGGATGGGCATCAGCTGCACAAACACTCCTAGTCCACCGTCACCCTGGTTCTCCCTGCGGTCCTGCCTTTACTGGTATGTATAGCACATGTGGCCATTGCTGTAGATGTGGACTTTACGAGAAGGGAAGCCACCGCCAAAGAACATGTTGAAGAGGTCTTCAGGGGAGATGTCAGCCTCAAAGCCACGGTGGAAGTCCCCATGCCCATAGCTGGGCCGGGCTGCCTGGCTCCTGTTATCGCTGCTTCCTCCCTCCCTTCCTTCCTCCCTCCCTTCCTCCCTCCCTCCTTCTCTCCCTCCCTTCCTTCCTTCCTTCCTTTCTTCCTTCCTTCCTTTCCTCCCTCCCTCCCTCCCTCCTTCCTTCCCTCTCTTTCTCTCCTTTCCTTTCCTTCTTTCTTCATTTCTTCCTTTCTTTCCTTTCTTCTCGAGACAGAGTCTTACTCTGTCACCCAGGCTGGAGTGCAGTGGCTCGATCTCAGCTCACTGCAACTTCTGCCTATCAGGTTCAAGCAATACTCCTGCCTCAGCCTCCCGAGTAGTTGGGATTACAGGCGTGAGCCACCACGCCTGGCTAATTTTTTGTAATTTTAGTAGAGACGGGGTTTCGCCATATTGGCCAGGCTGGTCTTAAACTGGCTGATCACTAATGCTTGATCTTTTTCCACCCACCTCGGCCTCCCAAAGTGCTGGGATTACAGGTGTGAGCCATCGCGCCCGGTCTTCGTGCTTCCTCTTCTCCGGGTTGCTGAGTATCGCATATGCTGTGCCAATGGTTTTGAAAGCTTCGGTGACACCAGGTACAGTTCTTTTCTGGGTGGAATTTGAGGGCCAGTTTGCAGTAGGCCTTCTTCAGGTCCTCATCTGAGGCCCCTCTGCTCACCCCCAGGATCTCATAGCAATCCTTACATTGCTTGACGCTATTCACAGCTGCAACTCGTTCTGCAGTATGCCTTTGGTGCTCTCTCCGCCTCCAGCTTCACCGTTGGCCTGGAGGACTTTGGCCCCACCTGCTTTCCTGTGGGCGGCATGGGTTGCGTCTGTGGATTGGGGTCCGTGGTCACCAGCAGTTTGTGGTTCCTGATTGAGGGACTCCATCAGGGCGCAAACTCGTGGTGTTGGGTACAGCCACTGTGCCTTCTCCAGGAGGTGGCGCGCCCGGTTGGGCTGGGTGTTCTGGATGGCCTTGAGGGAGATATTGATACAGAGCTCGTCTTCATCCTTGTTGGATTGCATGGCAGAACCAGAGCACAGGAACTGCTGTTGACTTTTAAGAAGTATATTTTTGGCCAGGCGTGGTGGCTCACACCTGTAATCCAAGCACTTTGGAGGCCAAGGCGGGTGGATCACCTGAGGTCGGGAGTTCAAGACCAGCCTGACCAACATGGTGAAACCCAGTCTTTTTAAAAATAAAAAAATTTTTTAAAAAGAAGTATTTTTTTTTTTTTTTAAATAACAGAACAGAGTATAGTAGATGAAGATAAAGAGTTCTGCTTCTCCCTTCCTTTTTGCCTTGGGATAGAGTTGTTGGAAATGTGAATCTTGGAGTTATGGCAAGTATCTTGTGATCCAGAGGAAGAGGCCAGGAGAGGCTGGGTGCAGTGGCTCACGCTTGTAATCTCAGCACTTTGGGAGGCCGAGGCGGGCTGATCACGAGGTCAGGAGTTTGAAACCAGCCTGACCAATATGGTGAAACCCTGTTTCTCCTAAAAATACAAAAATTAGCCAGACCTGGTGGCCTATGCCTGTAGTCCCAGCTACTTGGGAGGCTGAGGTAGGAGGATCCTTTGAACCTAGGAGGCAGAGGTTGCAGTGAGCCAAGATTATGCCACTGCACCCCAAACTGAGTGACAGAGCAAGACTCCATCTCAAAGAAAGAAAGAAAAAAGGCCAGGCGCGGTGGCTCACGCCTGTAATCCCAGCACTTTGGGAAGCCGAGGCGGGTGGATCACGAGGTCAAGAGATCGAGACCATCCTGGTCAATATGGTGAAACCCTGTCTCTACCAAAAATACAAAAAATTAGCTGGGCATGGTGGTGCGTGCCTGTAATCCCAGCTACTCAGGAGGCTGAAGCAGCAGAATTGCCTGAACCCGGGAGGCGGAGGTTGCGGTGAGCCGAGATCGCGCCATTGCACTCCAGCCTGGGTAACAAGAGCGAAACTCTGTCTCAAAAAAAAAAAAAAAAAAAAAAAAAAAAGAAAGAAAGAAAAAAGATAAAGGTCAGGAGAAACATAGAGACATCAGCCCAGCATCTTAATATTTTTTTTTTTTTTTTTTTTTTTTGAGACAGAGTTTTGTTCTTGTTGCCCAGGCTGGAGTGCAATGGCGCGATCTCGGCTCACCGCAACCTCCGACTCCCGAGTTCAAGCGATTCTCCCGTCTCAGTCTCCTGAGTAGCTAGGATTATAGTCATGTGCCATCATGCCCGACTAATTTTGTATTTTTTTTTAGTAGGTCAGGCTGGTCTCAAACCCCCAACTTTAGGTGACCCGCCTGCCTCAGCCTTCCAAAGTGCTGGGATTACAGGCGTGAACCACCATACCTGGCCTTTTTTTTTTTTTTTTTTTTTTTTTTTTTGAGACAGATTCTTGCTCTGTCCCTCAGGCTGGAGTTTAGTGGCGCCATAATAGCTCACTGCAGCCTCAAGCTCCTGGTCCTAACCTATCCTCCTGCCTCAGCTTCCTGTGGCAGAAACCATGAGTGTGTGCCACCACACTTGGCTAATTTTTAAATTTTTTAGAGATGAGGGTCTTACTATATTGCCAAGGCTAGTCTTGGACTCCTAGGCTCAAGCAATACTCCTGCCTCAGCCTCCCAACCTGCTGGGATTATAGGTGTAAGCCTGGCCCAACTAGCATCTTGATATCTTCTTGCTTTTCTGAAGCAGAAACTGTTTTCCTCCAAATTTCTTGTTACCTGAGATATTTAAAAGCCTTTATTTCTTAAACTACTGTCAGCCAGGTGTTCTGTTACAATAAAACACAAGCTAACCAACATAGCAGTTTAATCTGAAGTGATGTATTTTCTTTTCTTTTTTTATTTTTGAGACGGAGTTTTGCTCTTGTTGCCCAGGCTGGAGTGCAGTGGTGC